>NC_081415.1:735781581-736081581 GCF_030272615.1 Cryptomeria japonica | reverse complement strand
TATTGAAATCGTTCATCAAACCAAGGATATTATTGTGTCATCACTATCCCCGATTAATCATAAAACAATTAGTGGTATCAATATAATAAATATAGAAGATCTTATGACAGCAATTGACCAAATCATGTTGACGATAAGGTAGCTTGTCATAATTCTTGAGGACTGACTGAGACACCATAATTGTCTAATTGGCCTTTGGCCTTAGACAATTACGAGTAATAGTTATCAATATCGTTAAACCCCATAAGCAGCAATTTCGAATTAATGCCAATCGATGACAATTGACTTGACTCCATTATCAAGTTAGATTTACACAATCTGTTGTTTGATCATCACATTGGTTAAATCGCTTAAAGCACATCAGTTATAATAAACCGATCTATTAATCTATAATTGTTAGTGTTAAGTTAATCAACCGATCATAATGGAATTGATTAATGAAAACCCTTGAGTATCATATATCAAAGATGATACGATCATTGTAGATGGATATATATAAAGGTTATACAATTGCAGATCATCGAAGTACAGTCGGGATACAATATAACAGTTTGTGACCAATATATATATAAATCATATTCGGTGATATGTATATCTGCAGATGGTTAATGATATTAGTCATAACTTTAGTTAACCCGATCAATGATCAAACTGAATCATCATCATTAACCTGCTTCTATTATTGCATTATTCTACAATCGATTAGTTATCGATTCATTTGTTAATCATTGGTTAAAGCATAACCGATTATAATTGAATCGATTAAATTATGAATCGGTTTGGCCTCAAGACTCTTCACGTAGAGTCACATCTCCTCTATTGTCTTCGGGCATCATATATATATATTTGATACAATTTGGTTGGAGGTGACACAGCGAAGATTACAAGAGAAGGTCGTGAGAAACAGTACATGGATATTAATATCGAAATCAAGATCATTAATATACTCAGCAGTACGTGAACATTGGTATTGAAACCTAGATCATTTGAGATCGTGATTATATCTATATAAACATTGAACATCAAATATAATATTCAGACTCAATTCCTACCTTGTATAAGTCGAATTGAATTCATTCTAAGTTTAAGGAACAATAAGTTTGAAAAATACCAAATTTATAAATCTGATCCAAACTTAACAAATTGGACTTGGGGAACCATAAACATCAGATTACCGATTTCATAATCAATAAGGAAGGGTAAGCATGGTATGATCGATTAGATTAAAATGCATCAAAAAAAAATATCGGCTAAGGTGGAGATAACAAATGCGATGGGAATAATTAAAAGACAACTATTAGTTAAGACTTCATGTAAATTCTTAATCAAGAAGAGACACCATTTGCATATTAGATTAATGTATTATGAGGTGCGAATTAATCATGGAGAGAAGAGACATGTCACTCAAATTGCATCCATTCCTATCATACAAGGTATAAGATGGAAATCAATGTCACTTGGGGGAAGGATCATATATTATTTTTGGTTTATTACTGGTATCGTATTTGGATCTGCTCTTCAAGCATCTGCTTAGTTGGCTGTGGGCAGTTACAAGCACATTAAGTACAGATCGGGGGCATTCATAGAGATTTCTTAGGCAGTAAAGTAAAAGTGGTGATTCCATTGTTCAACAAGACGATTGACGCATGTTGAGAAGGAATAAATGAATAGAGGATCTCCACACTCAATGCGGGAACAATTGAGTAAAATCAGAGATAGCAGCATAGTGAGGTGGAGCTTCTTTATTCACCCATTGCATGATTAAAGAAATTAGTCAACTACAGCGATCTTATACAGTGAGGATCAAAAGACAGTCTTGTATTAATAGTCAAAGTGGTGACACAAATCAAACATAGAAACTTATGCAAACAAACATTTGCGCCAAAACAAACATTTTTTTTGAATTTATTTTAAATGCTAAATTCGATAAATTAAAAAATTCAATTTGCGCAAGATATTAATTAATTATTTTTGCCTTGTAAAAAATCGAATTTGTTAAATTAAAAAACAAAGGCATTTAATAATTAATTATTAATTAATTAAAAATCAAATGAAGCACTTGGATTGAAAGGTCGGCCTTATTATTTATTTAAAAATCGTTTTAATTACCTTATTTTTACCAAGTCGGCCTCAAGGTAATTGTGGTGTGAGCGCTTATAAAGGGTGGTGGAGATTTTCATTTTCACATTATCATTTTATCATCCACATTCAAGTGCGATTTGGAGTATCCAAAGGTGGTGCGAAATTATCATTCAAGAGGAGGTGCGAGTGGTGTTCAAGGTGCGAATTTCATCAAAGGAAGGCGTAAACATCATCTAAGGAGTGCGAACGTGAAGTTTGAATTAAGGCGAAAGACATTGAAGAATACGTCAAAGACTCCAAGGGTGGCGAAGTTGATAAGAAGGACGTTTGTTTGAAGATCACGTTGAAGGCTTCTAACATTAATTTTGCCTAGGCGAATTCCATTTGTTTTGCATTCTAGAGTTAGCTCTCAAGTGAGGTATGGCGATATGGTTTTATCGTTTTAATTTTGAATTGTTGATCGTCATAGCTTAAGTTTTGAATTTTGAAATTTTTGAATTCCACTAGCTCAATCGTTTTTTAGGAAATGATAACTCAAAGACTTATCATGAGGTTTCCTAAAATTAATCTAATCTATGTTATGCATTGCAATATCCAGTTACTTATTGTGAAATGTTGTGTAGGTATGGCGACCCCTAAGGCGGGAGCATCCACCAGTCGTCCAGCTCTCATGAAGGAAGATCAAAAGACCGAAGAAGTGGAGACCAAGATCGTGTCGAAGTGGAGCAACATTGGAGATACTAACTTGGGCAACTTCAGCACGAAGAAGTTTCGAGATGTCCCTTACATTGGCAAGCCATCACCTGTCGCCTGGAGGATAATTGAAAGTGGCATCATTAAGGCGGCCGGCTTCCCTCCAGCAGTTCAGTGCCATGAGTTGATGATCGAGTGTGCTCGTCATTATGATCCTCAATCCAGAACGATCGTGTCCAAGGAAGGAAACACTTTGGCGTATCTTTCAGAGGAAGCTATAAGTGAGGCTTTCCATCTTCCAGAGCACAGAGATATGGTCTACAAGAGCATAGAAGGAGCCAGGTCAATGTACGAAGATGATCCAGATGCTTGCCTAAGCATCATTAACAAGAACTGGTTACTCAAGAGTCGTCCTCGCCTGAGTAAGGTACCGAACACACCACACAGGATTGATTTCCAGGAGGAGTACAGAGATTTGATTACAATGCTCAACCGAGTCACAGGAGCCCCTCAGGCTTTTTACTTTGAAAAGTGGATGTTCTACTTCATCCAGGTGATAGTTCAGGGTAAAGGAACAATTCATTGGGCTAGGATGATTAGCCATTGCTTGGACGTACAGTTGAGGAGACTCAAGGCTACCAAGTCCTTCCACATGAGTTCATACGTCATCTATGCCTTGATCAGGAGCTTCGAGTACGCAGGACTACCTCACAGAGGAGTGATTGGAAGAGGACCCGGCGAGGTCAGAGTTTGTGATTCCTATGTTCACTTGCATCATCCGCCAGGAAGCAACTACAAGTTAGTTAATGATACCTTCACTATGAACATCACAAGGACGTTGCAAGGCGGGATTCACAACAGATTATCTCAGGATGCACAGGAACTAGTAAAGAGGTACGGTGCTTGGTTTATCCAATTTCCGAAGTTTACTTATATCAAAGTTCACGGATGTCCTTCACCTCCATACATGTTGCCAAGATATCCGACAGATAGAATTGTGTTGCTTGAGGTAACAAGACAGTTGGCAGCTTATGCGAAGGCATTCAGACACAGACATGGAAATGGAGTTCCGGTACCTATCATATTGGGCAATTCAGTTGAGGTATGTCCTAATGCTTTAGCCATGGATGACGCAGAGAAGGAGTTAGCTTTGTATTCTTTTTCATTCTTTGCTTTGAGGGAGAGTTTTGATCCACATGGATATATAGAGGAGGCAGTCGGTAGGAAGTTTAAGCATGAGTTTCAGATTGAAGATTTTATGATGAATCTCTTGGATGATCTTGAAGTAAAAAGAAAGATGCATTCTAGATTGCCTTTGGATTTCATCAGGAAATGCAAGATTTACAGAGTGGCCGACCAAGCTCAGGACAGTGGCAGACATCTCCAGTCATCCTATGATCGAGAAAACAAATCAGTAAGGTTAGATTGGAATGAGCCCGAGGTCGTGGATTTAGATGCTTTGATGGCTCCAGTCTTGTCTTGTACTCGCAGATGGGTTGATGTGCAGCATCAGAAGTTGAGAGAGCAAGGCATAGCTATGACTTTCACTTTGGAGGAGAGGCCAGCCGAAGGTGGAGCTAGTGTAAGTGAAGGTAATCTTAATCCCAGAAATGCAAATGAAGGCAACTTTCGAAGTGCAAGTGAAGGCGATCTCCATCCAAGAGGCTCGAAGAGGAAAGAGAGACCTGGAAAGAGAGAATCTTCCAAGAAGAAACAAGAGGCCAACCGAAATCGTTCATCCGGTACATCTTCTCGACAAGAGAAAAGGACACTCGAAGTGGAAGAGTCTATGGAGTTGATGGTTCAGAATGATAAAGAAGGACAGGTACCTCAAGGGTCGCCAAGTGGATCTCTCCAAGATTATGAGTTACATGAAGACAAGAATAATGACGAAGTAACATCTCCTCACAGAGAAGAAGAAATATTGCATAAGGAGATTCAGGTTAGAGAGACAAGATCAGCCATTCCAGATTGGTTGAAGGAAAGATTAACAAAGGTGATTGTGATCGAGGACGAAGACAATGTGATTGATTTAGAGAGCCTTGTTGGACATTCCCAGGAAGTGACAGAGAAGAGAAAGGCTACCAAGATGTCCAAGATGATTAGAGATGAGACTGGATCCAGAAAATTACAGATAGCTACATCGGCAGTAGACAAGTACGAAGGTGAGATCCTAGCAGAGGAATATGATATAGAGACATTTGAGCTAGGTCCATCCACAGCCGAGCAGACACTAGATGATGCCACCGATTCGTTTGAAGCATTGAAGGACAAGCTTAGGGAAGAAATGGAGAAGAGTAGAAAGCTTGAGAGGGAGGTCGGTGCATGGAGAACATATTTCAGCCATCTCAATCAGCCTTTAGGACGTCAGGATCCAGCAAGATCACCCATACAGGCACTTCCCCTTCAATCAATTGGTGAGGCAGAGAGATTCAGGAGTATGGTCCAGCGTATGAGTACTTGGATGGACAAATCTCATACAGTTGCCTTAGAATTTGCAACAAGGATGATGAAGACTATTCATAGGGCTATTCAGGTTCTTGAGATCATCCACAATTTGATGATAACGGTAGCCGCTTTTGCTCATACCAAGGAGGTTATCATTCCTGTCTTGAAAGTAATTAGACAAACATCGAGGAAGGTCTTAGCGCAGGAAAAGATTATGGATGGAGGACCTCACAGTTTACTTCAGTGGTCCACCTTACTCCAGATGAAGGAAGTTCTCTTCGAGGACATCAGTACTAGATGCAGTCATGTTGAGGAGGTGATCAACCCGATCCAGGACAGAGTATTTGAGGTACTTCGTACCATTCTTGGCAGGAGGATCGAAGTTGAGACAGATGTGGATTTACAAGAATTGGAAGATAGAATCAAGGTCATCTTTTGCAAGGACGTCAATATCACAGATGAGCAACAGGACCAGATGTTTGCTACCATGCTCCTGATTGAAAAGACTAAGGAACTTGAACTTACATGGGACGCAGCTCTTCTAGATGCATTTGATCAGGTCATCCACTTGGAAGAAAGAATGAAGAATCTTCCCGAAATTCCAATTGCTGAGATCGAGGGAATCGTATCAAGATTCATTGCATATGCTAAAAAGGAGCATTGGAAAGGGAATAAGATTCTAGATGAGAGGTTGTTATAGATGACATGGCACCCTAATTGTCATTGGTCTATGTCTCCTAGATTTTCGTGCCAAATTTATAATTGGCTATGCATTTAATGTTGTGCAATAAAAGGGGAACTTTTGTAACAAACCCTAATTAGGGTTTAGGTGTCATGATCTTGACCGTTGATCTGCTTTCAATCTGGACCATTCATTGTAATTGAGGATGCTATTTATACCCTCATTTTCATTTCATTTATAAGAGAGATAGTTAAGAGATTAGAGAGAAAGTTTGATGTATTAGAGAGATTAGAGTTAGAAGCAATTTTACTTTTGTAGCAAGATTGAGTTTGAGGAAAGGAATTCAAACAATTGTTGTATATGATGACTTTGAAATCAATGAAATATTGAAGTTATGGTGTTTTGTTGCAACTTTCTTGGTTATCTTCATGGTTGTTCAATTTACTTGAATCATGCTCAATCAAAGTAGTGTGTTAATTCGAAGGACCTAGTGTGAGACTTGATCTTTGGTAGGATTCGCTTTCCATACCACTAGCTTCTTGCTGATTGTAGGAACGCCTTGCGTGGTCAACTGGAGATATTTGAATCACTTAACCTTCAATCATTATTATATCTTGGATATGTACCTTCGTGGTAGTGTCTTTGATCTTTGATGCATTGAAAATCATTTCGTTACCTTAGAAGATCGCACCAATTTCAATTAAGTTGTTATTTTATGGCGAAATTGAAGTTGGTAGAATCTTGCCAAGTCTTGTCTACATGAAGTCATTCTTAGGGTTAGAATAGATTAGATCTCTTGTAAACCCTATCCTTTTGTTATTTTTTGAAACCTTCTTTAGTTTAGTAAGACTTTCGGAGTGTAAGGCCCCTTAAGAACACAGCAAATCACATCATACCGCTGGAGCTTATCCACACGTAGAGACCCTACTAACCAGAACATTGGAGTCATCCTAACTGATCCTTCATGCGAATCTTCAGCAGTTAGAGACTTTATTCAAGAGAGGATAAGATGCCTTTAGGTATTTTATTCTGTGTATGATGGTGTACAAAATACACGTCAACAGGACCCAGACGAGTCAAGAGGCGAAAACTTGAGGAAAGACATTTTTTTTATCAGATATTTATGATGCTATAGCTGATTATCAGATTTGGTGCTTCTTGGTACAATTTTATAGCTGTTTTTCAGTGTTGGATTTTGATGGTGACAAGTCACAATTTGTATTCATTTTGAGCACATGGTTGGACATGGGTTGAGACTTGGAGTATCATATGGGTGATAGTTGAGTGTAGGTACAACATTGGTGATGATTATGGTGTCATGGTTATGCAGGTATACTTTTTGCATTGGCACGACATGGTCATGTTTGTGGTGATTTGGTTTGATGTTAGCAGGTTGTTGATGCATATTTGGTTTCTTGATCATGGTACTTGGATGTGAACATGTTTGGCAAATCAAATCAGATGTTAATTTGGTGATTGAGTCATGTAGTCTACATGATTATTCTTTTTCATATCTTAGTTTGTATTTTACTAATGTTATGATGAGTTTACATGTTTCAATGTTTGACCTACAAGTTATGTAGTTGTGTGGGATGATCACCTATTTAGTTGCAATGGGATGACTTGTATGTGGACTATCTACATCCACCAGGTTTGATTTATATTTGTTGTTGATTTCGTTAGTTGGCCTTGTCTTTGGTCATTTGTGCATTGGTATGTTTGCTTTGAGATGAGAAGATGGATGATGTTTATAGTACCTAGAGAGTTAGTGTTGGGACTTGTAGCATGTGGTTTGTCATGATGTCATGATAGCTTGGTTATTTATTGGTTATATTTTCAATGTTAGCTTACGATAGCGATGCATTGGCAATGTAGGATTGATTCATAATTGGTGGTTTGTTGGCGGTTGTATGTATCTTCTTGTCTTGGAGTTCATTGTTACACTCGATGTTTTTGACTTTCAATTGTATGTGTGTAGACTTGGATGTTCTTCATATAGGAGATGGTTGTCACGATGCCATGTGTTACTCGGTATCACAGTTTAGTATGAATTATTAGCAATGATGTGAATTCACCATTGGATAGTGGATGATCTTCTTAGTGTGTAGATGTTTGGAGGAGTCTTTAGATCCTGTTACTACAGAAGGTTCTTTCACATTTGTAGGTGCATTGGTAGGAGATGGTTATCTTCATGGGATTGGAGATGGTTATAGTTGATGTTTGGTTTGGAGTATTTTTGTTATTATGTCATGGTTTACTTATGATTACTAGTTTAGAGTTTGGCATGATGCATTTCTCTTGAGCCCATGATTTGTTTACTTGGAGTATGTGATCTCCTAGGAAATGGTTAGATCATTTTGTCATGTTTATGTTCTTGGTTCTCGAGGTTGGAGCTTTGACATTGATCTTGGGTGCTTCTCTTTGTATGGTGGGCATAATCATTTTCTTAGTTACTTCATGATGGTGTTATGTTGTATTTGAAATTTGAGATGGATTGATTGGTTACAGGTGCTCATGGATACATGGAGACATAGGTAATGCTGGTATTGTCTTGTGATTAAAGGCTTGTGTTGAGATAGTTGATTGTTTCAATAAGAAGACTGAGGAGTATTCATTTGGTATATACTTATGAGGAGATTGTTCTTAGTGTGAGTCTAGATAACTTGGATAGCGCGAGTATGATAACTTGGATAGCTTGATGAGCATTCTTATTCCCCACTATTGGTCTACTCAATAGTTTACTACTTGAGAGGTATTTCTCATTGCTTTCAAGTGCATTATGTTTATGCTCATCTTTCATAGATATGGATCTTGAGCTATGGAGTTTGTTAGTTCTGGAAGATTCATTTGAGTGATGTTTGGCATTGGTTATCTCCTTGTGCATATGTTGTTTTTATGATATCATTATGAGGATATTAGGAGATGGTTTAGTGGGTTGGTTTCCTTCATTGGAAATGGTTACTTTGAGTTTTATATTCTTGGTTATGAGAGGCTTACACCCACATTGGCATTACATGATCTATATGTTTGTTTGATCTGAGAGATTGAATGGAGTTTTGGGTGTTGTTATGGCTTTTTATTTGGGGTATTTTCAAGGAGATCATATTTGACTTAGGTTGCTTATTTGAGGTGTTGGTAGAAGGACATGCTATGGTTTACAGGTTATCTCTCTTCATTCTATGTTTTCTCTTATATTTTAGGAGGATGGTGACATATAGTGGAGTATGCATCATTTGAGTTGTATGTGTGGATCAGTGTGATTGTTCTTAGTACTACATGTTTTGATTTACTTATCACACCTTCATATGAACATAGATTGGTAGACTTGATATGCTTTGAACTTCATTTCAGATTTGGTATTGTTAATGCATTGGGAGTTCCTGAATATGTATGTACTTCATTGATACGTGTTGATACAGGGAGCTTGATTATGTTTATAGGTTGATATGATGTTGGCACGAGTTTACTAATGTTCTTTATACCTAGGAGGTATGGATGGTTGGATTTATTAACATGTGTTGGTATGAATGAGAGGATTTATTTCTTTAGATGGTGGTCATTTAGTTTTATTGTAGGTATCTTGTTGGAGTAAGAAAGCATGTTGGAGATTAATGTGGTTTCATGTATGGTATGATGTTGTATTTCATTGGTTGACCCTTATGCAATGTATACAAGTAGGAGAATGCTTGAGAAATAGATGTCCTATACCTTGTAAAATAATATTTATAATTGCAATATTTTATTTATTATGCGAGCCGCACATGGATGTGTAACATGTAGAGATTCCATTGGAATATTCTTAGGGCGGCCACTTTTATTTTGTATTGTAACATTGTATTTATTATATTGTAATTATTTAATATTGGAGAAAGATATTTAAAAAGAGAAAACTTTATTAAATGTGGAGTAGTCAATGATTAGGTAACACATGATTTTGTGGCACATGGTTTTACTATACCACTTGGTTGTATGTGTATGAGCTTGTGTCTATAAAAGAAAGCACATGTTGAGTGGTTAAGGTTTGATGGTGGTTTGGGTTGTTATTGTATTGAGTCCTTTGGAGGATTCCATTTGTGGAGCATGGCATGGATTCATGATTGGATATATGGGAATGCATTAGAGGGTTTGATGGTTTGAGAGTATTCATTGTAATTCTGTAAATGCTTTGCATTTCTTTACAGATGATTAATACATGAAGTATGGATGCATTTGGAGGCTTGATTTTCTCCCCATGAGTATTTTCCTAGAGTATATCTTGTGTTTGTGGTTTGTCTATTTGATATTTTCATAATGGTGATTAAGGTGTCTCATCCTTATAGTCCTAATATGTTGAATTCTTTAATTATTTGTTGCATATATTGTTATATCCTATTGTTGTGATGTATTCACACATCGCCCCATTGCAAATGGGGACCCCTACTTTTTGCTTTTTGGGGTTTGCTTTCTTGGTCTTTTAGAGTTTTGTCTGTTAGCCTTTGCATGATGAGTGGTGTCAGGAGGTCATTGAATCTTGATGAGGGAATTTTATCTTTTCAGAGTCAGTAAGTGGTTGAGCAAATTCGGCTAAGATATGGAAGGAATGAATCAAGGATCTAGCCTAGGACAAAGTCAAGCCGGTTTAAGGGCGAATTGAGCCTAGAATGGGAATTTCGCTCCTGACCCTTCCAAAGGGTCCAGAGCGAAATTCATGTAAAACCCTATTTTCTACAAAAACTGGGGCTATATGTCAGCCTAAAGGAGAAATTTGCATGATCATGAGGAAAGGAGGCCTATTGAAGTTTGTCCAAAGTGTGAGGAGGAGAAAATACGTGAGAAGTTGGCTCAAAAGGTGAATTTCGCTCCTAACCCTTCCAAAGGGTCCAAAGCGAATTTCATATTTCCTCCATTTTGCTTCTTAGCTTGACCAAGTTAGGAGCTTCTAAGACATGGTTTGGTAGGTTCTGATGTATATTTGCCTTGAAGAGGAATTTTTGGACCTCAAGATGATGAAAGATAGCCTCAAATGAGGATTTCGCTCCTGACCCTTCCAAAGGGTCCAGAGCGAAATCTTCCCTTTTTGCCTTCCTTTGGCCTTAAAACCTAGTCTGACCTTGCCTGGACCCAGTTGGGTGATGGAATATCTTGATAGTGAAAGAAGGAAGTTGATTTGATCAAGTTCGATGGAGAATGAAGTGAACCTAAGTGAGAAGCTAGCCAAGAGTGGGATTTTCGCGCCTAACACTTCCAAAGGGTCCAGAGCGAAAATCCTTGAAGACCTCAAAATTCTCACTTATCATGGCCAAATTCCTAGTTCCTAAGGCATGTTTGGAGGTATTTTTGAGTGTTCTAGCCTTAGGGAGTGAGTGAAGGTGAAAAATGAAGGATTCTAGCCCAAAAAAGGAATTTTGCTCCTGACCCTTCCAAAGGGTCCAGAGCGAAATTCCTGAAAGCACTCATTTTTCCTTTAGCAAGAGTCAGGACCAAGGTGGAGATACATGAGGAAGGATCTATGTTTTCCTCCCAAAGAGGATGAGAGTTGGAAAAGTCAAGGATCAAACCCAAAACATGATTTTCGCTCCTGACCCTTCCAAAGGGTCCAGAGCGAAAATCTTTGTAGCTCTCATTTCCTTCCTAATTTTGGCTAACTGTTGGTCTCTAGGGCATGTTGGAAGATGAATTGGTACATTCTTGCCTTGAGATGGAGTTGGATGATTTTGAAGATCAAGGTTTTAACCTAAAAGAGAATTTCGCTCCTGACCCTTCCAAAGGGTCCAGAGCGAAATTCCTAAAAACACCTATTTTTCCTTGGATAAGGTCAAGTCCTTGGGTTTTTATGGTGTGGATGGAAGTGAGATAGCATGTCTTTGCCTCTTGAGGTGGTTTGGAGTTGGAGAAGTGAACAATCAAGCTCAAAATCACGATTTTTGCTCCTGACCCTTCCAAAGGATCCAAAGCGAAAATCTTCATGGACCTCATTGTCTTCCTTGTTAGGCCAAGTTCTTAGTGTCCAAGGCATGATGGAGGAGGGATAGACATATTCTTGCCTTGAGAAATGATGGAAAGCAGTAAAAGATGAAATATCAAGCCTAGAATGAGATTTTCGCTCCTGACCCTTCCAGAGGGTCTAGGGCGAAAATCTACTTAGACCTTTTTCCCTTCCTTGTTCGACCAAATTTTGATGTCCAAGGCAGGTTGAAAGGGAGAATGAACATGTTGTAGCCTCTGGGAATGTTTGAAAGAGTTGAGAAATGAGTGTTTTAGCCAAGGAAGGAAATTTCGCTCTTGACCCTTCCAAAGGGTCCAGAGCGAAATTCCTTACAAGCCTATATTTTTAACCTTGCTTGAGCTTAAAACCTTGTTCCTAAGGCGAAGAGAGAGGAGATTTTACCTTGCAAAGGAGATTGGGATTGAAAGAATGATGATTTTGGTCAAGAAAGGGAAATTCGCTCCTAACCCTTCCAGAGGGTCCAGGGTGAAATTGTGCAAAACTTATCTTTTCCCTTAGTTTCATGCCAAATCTAGTGTGGATCACGATCAAAGAAGGCCTTAGCAATGTCTCCAAATTGCCAATGATTATCAAGATTGAAGGAATTGAGCCAAATGAAGAAATTCGCTCCTGACCCTTCCAGAGGGTCCAGGGCGAAAATTCTTCAGCCACCTATTTTCCTTTGCAAAATCAAGTCAAACTTGGGTTGGATGTGAGAGGAGAAGTGTTTTCTAGCCTTTTGAGGTGAATTCAACTTGAAATGATGGAGGAATAAGCCTAAATTAAGAAATTCGCTCCTGACTCTTCTAGAGGGTCTAGGGCGAAATTTCACCAAAACCACCTTTTTTTCCAAATTTGTGTCAAGGCAATTGCAAACTAAAGTGAATTGGGATGGAAGAAGTCTTTAGGAGTAACTTCAAGTTGCTAGGAAACATTGAAATTGAAGGAATTGAGCCAAATCAAGAATTTCGCTCCTGACCCTTCCAAAGCGTCCAGAGCGAAATTCTAAAATCCACCTATTCCTTTCACATTTAGACCAAGCCAGGCCTAGACAAAGATGATAGAAGCCCTTGAGATTGCCCTTAAATGGGTTTTGGTCTCCAAAAATGATGATTTTGGGCTAGGGGAAGAAATTCGCTCCTGACCCTTCCAAAGGGTCCAAAGAAAAAAGCACTAAAACCATCCTTTTCTCCAAATTTTGTGCCAAGTCAGGCCTGGACTAGGGTGAGGAAAACTATTTGGAATGCCTTGGAAAGATGTTTAACCATCAAAAGTGTGAATTTTGAGCTAAAATGAAAATTTCGCTCCTGACCCTTCCAAAGGGTCCAGAGCGAAAATCCTAAAATCCACCTATTCCTCTCAAATTTGTGCCAAGCCATGCCTAGACCAAGGTGAGAAAAACTCTTAGGATTGCCCTTGAATGATTTTTTACCACCAAGAATGTGAATTTTAGGCTAGGACAAGGATTTCGCTCCTGACCCTTCCAGAGGGTCCAGGGCGAAATCTTAGATAGGTCCTGTCCTTGGCCTTGATTTTGAGCGAATTTTCCCTTTCAAGCCTTCAGGGGAGACAAAGTGAGAAGAGTGGAATTGAGTGAGGGAAGACAAGCTAGGAATGAATTTCGCTCCTAACCCTTCCAAAGGGTCCAAAACGAAATTCTCAAAAACCTCTCTTTTGCCCCAAATTTGCATCAAGATTGGTGTTGGTTGAGAATGAGGGTGTCCTTGGGCATGTATCTAAGCAAGTACGGTTGCAAAGTGAGAACAATTTGAGCCAGGAATGCAAAATTCGCTCCTGACCCTTTCAGAGGGTCTAGGGCGAAATTTTTATAGGGCCTGTCCCTAGGGATAATCTTGAGCGAGCTTCATTTTAATATCTTTTATTGATGATTTAAGTGGAAAATGCAATGTTGAAATGAATTTATCATGTGTCCTTAATCATCTTTTGGTTTGTTTTGCAGATGAGAGAAGATCAGGCCGGGACAAGGACGACCTTCTCCAGTCCAACATCAACAAGGACGACCTTCTGCAGTCTAGCATCATCTAAGGGCGACATCTCCAGTCCAACATTCCAAGGAAAGGTACACCATCCTGTTGACGTGTATTTTGTACACCATCATACACAGAATAAAATACCAATAGGCATCTTATCCTCTCTTGAGAAAATAGTCTCTAACTGCTGAAGATCTGCAAAAAGGATTAGTTAGGTAGACTCCAAGGTTCTTTTAGTAGGGTCTCTACGTGTGGATAAGCTCTTCGTGGTGTGATGTGATTTGCTGGAATCACAAGGGGACTTATGATTGAACTTCCGATCTGCTTTGCTGGAACACAGTTTCTTACTAACTTAGATTTGAAAAAAAAATGAAAAAAGGATAAGGGCGAAGAGAGGATCTAATCCTAATACTAAGAATGTAGGAGCAATGACTTGATTTTTGATGAAACTCTAACTAGATCTTGTTTTGACATCAATGGAACATCTACACAAGGCTAGTGCGATCTTCTAAGGGAAGCTTTATGATGTTCAAATCATCACTGCAGACATAGACACCATCAAGTTGATGCATATCAATGAAGAAGCGACAAATTCAAATTGAGCTTAAGCTGAACGATTCCAGTTGACTACGCAAGGCAAGTCTGCAATCAACAAACTGCTAGTAGTATGGATATACGAATTTCCACCATTAATCAATCACATTTCCTCCATTCATCTAATCATCTACCATCTAGGATTGAAGACTCAACAAGAAACCATGCAAATTGCAAGAAAACGACATATTTCACCATTACTTCAATGAAAATGGAGTTTGTTTACAATCAATGGCAACAATTTCTTGCCTTGTCCTCCTATTCTACTCTAATTACTATTCTATCAACTATATTCTAACTCTTCCAACTATTTACATGCTATCTCTAACTTATTGCTCATTACTAATTAGCCTTTACAAATGAAATGCCTGGGCTTATATAGTGCCCACAATACAATTTGATGGCTTAGATCAATTCAAGATCAATGGCCAAGATTCAACAATGAATACCCTAATTAGGGTTTGTTACAACCATTACATAACATTTAATGCTTGACCAATGATAAAATTGTATTGCTTGGACACATGTCCCTTCTAGAAAAATCGACCAATGGATAGCCGGGGTAGGTACATCGGAGTTTGTGCCACCTTCCACGAGTTAAGTACATTGAATCTGGACATGCTGAGGTGGACCACACTGACTGGAGGAGTGATGACTAGGATGCCACCTCATCTGACACTTGTAGCTTGCTAGATATTCAATTTGATGTCGTTGAGAGGCTATCTTTAATTAACTCTTGTCCTAACTCCTTTTGTCCTTGATTTGCAAGATGATGATGTACCTCGCCTTGGAAAGTTGGATTGAAAGAGGTTGCCCATGTCCTTACTAGATCGTCCTGGCGGAGACCGTCCTGGCGAAGACCGTCCTGGATCCGGCTTGATTTTCCTTGAAGAGATCTCCATTTGATGCCTACACAACATTTCAAAATTAGTACCATGATTTTGCAATAAATAACATAAATTAGAGAGCAAATTTTAGGAAACTTAATGATAAGTCCTTTATTAATCATTTCCTAAAAAAGACTGAGCTTATTGAAATTCAAAATTTCAAAATTCAAAATTTAAGCTATGACGATCAACGTTCAAAATCAAAACAATAAATTCATATCGCCATACCTCTCTTAAGAGCTTAACTCTAAAATGCAAAATGAGGAATTTGCCTAGGCAAAATTTGAAATAAGATGGTCTTGATGTGATCTTCAAAAGAACGTTCCTCTTATCAACTTCGCCACCCTTGGAATCTTTGATGTGTTCTTCAATGTCCTTGGCAAGTTCGCCTAACTTGAAACTTCAAGTTCACCTCCCCTTTGGATAGTAGTTTCGCACCACCTTTGATTGAATTCGCTCCTCCTCTTGAATGATAATTTCGCCCTTCCTTTGTATGAAATTCGCTCCTCTTTTGCCTTCTCCAAGTTGCATATGAGAGATGATAAATGACGATGTGAAAATGAAATAAACACCTTCCTTTATAGGCGCTCACCTTCATATTGACCTTAGGCCGACTTTTTGCAAAATATAGCAATTAAAACGATTTTTAAATAAATAATAAAGGCCGACCTTGACAAAATAAACCCAAGCGCTCCCTTTTGATTTTTATTAAATTAATAATTAATTATTAAATGCCTTTATTTTTAATTAATAAATTTCGATTTTTTACAAAGGCAAAAATAATTAATAAATACATACCATGCGCTTTTTAAATGCTTTTAATTAAATATCGATTTTTTCCAAGCATTTAAATAAATTTAAAAATGTGTTTTAAGCGCCAAAATGAAAAAGTGAGAAGATACGTACCTCATCGCCCTGGTCCCTGACTGAGGGACAGGAGCGATCCATCAATTTGGTCATGATTCTTGCAATTTTTACGTCCAAGGTCTTCATCCTTACGTCCAAATCGCCATTTTAGCTGGGTCCTTTGAGTTAGATTGACTTGCATGTGTGAATGAGTGCCTTTGGATGTAATATCGCCCTGGTCCCTTCCTGAGGGACAGGAGCGATCCTAGTGTCCTGGCTCAAATTTGCAAACTTTTGATCTTTGTTCTTCATTCATTGTCTTCCAAAGGACGTCCTTGACCATGCCTATCTTTGCCTTGTCTTGGTTTTGACAGAACATGAGTGTTTTAGTAAAAATCGCTTTGGTCCTTGTCCAAAGGACAGGAGCGATATAGGCTCTTTGTGCAAATTGGTAGCATTTTAACGTTCAACACTTTGGTATATCACCTTCAAAAGACGCCTTAGACCTTTTACCACCTTGCAAAACCTTGGCTTGACGTAAATTTTGAGAGACTTGGCCAATATAATCAATATCGCTCTGGTCCCTTCCTGAGGGACAGGAGCGAACTTCAAGTTTTTAAGCTTGTCCTTGCGTTCTTCAACTTGCCATTACCTTCAATGCGTGAAATGACGTCCCTTGATTCCTCTTGGTGGCTTGATACTTGTTAAACTTTCAAAATCTTGGTCTTTATGGAAATTTCGCTCTGGTCCCTTCCTGAGGGACAGGAGCGAATTAGGATATTTTAGAGCAAATCCCTCAATGTGGCGATCCTTGTAACTTTGTGCTTGATGGAGATGCTTCGAAACGTCCTTGGTACCTTGTTCTTCGCCTTGGAGTGTCCTGATCTTGGAGGGACGGCAATATAATCATCATATCGCCCTGGTCCCTTGGAGAGGGACAGGAGCGATCTTGGCTTTGTATGCTTCACTTCACTTTGCTAGCTTCCAGATTTATATTCAACGGGTTCATAATGCGTCCTTCCATTCATCCATGCCTTGAAATCGGTCGTAACTTGGCGAGAAAATCATCTATAACAAAAATCGCTCTGGTCCCTTCCTGAGGGACAGGAGCGAACTTAAGCATTTTGGTCCTTTGTTGACGTTTGATAATCTTCAATTTGTCTTCAACGGGTTCAATTGACCTCCTTTCTTGCCTTCGAACATAAAATTTGCTTGGTCTTTGTTCAGGACGTACCTTATGAAGAACTTCGCTCTGGTCCTTCAGTGAGGGACAGGAGCGAAATTGACCCTCTAGGCAAAACTTCATCATTTCATTGTTTTTGATCAAGTCTGGATGTTCTATCATGCTCATTTCGTCCTTCACCATGCCTTTGATGTCTCGATTCGTCCAAACAAGGTCAGGAATGGCTCAAGTAAGCATTTTCGCTCTGGACCCTTGGTGAGGGACACGAGCGATTCGCCTTGGTCCCTTGGAGAGGGACAGGAGCGCTTTTCGATCTGGACCCTTGGAGAAGGACACGAGCGAAATTTGACTTTTCGCACTCTCTATCAGGATAATTTTTATGGAATATAACATTTAAGTATAAGAACACTTATACTTTAAGTTATATTCCATATATACTTTCAGGATGTTTGAGAGTGGTTTCAGACCTCCAGGAGTTATATTGCAAAATCTAGTTTTTGGAGGTTTTTTCAGTTTCCAGACTTAGTCAAATTTCAGGGTCAGGACATTCCAGACTTAGCCAAATTTCAGGATCAGGACCTCACTCAAGCCGGACTTGCTATCCTATGTGATCCCCTGGGCGACGCTTCAAGTTATATTCATTTGATAAAATGCACCTCTCTGGACCTTTTCACATCGTCAAGACGCTAAAATCCTGCAAGGACAAAGCAAAATTGGATTTGTAGCTCCGGTCCTCCACTGAGGGACAGGAGCGATTTTTCCCCTGGAGGCATTTCTGTGCTCATGAAAATCTTCAATTTATATTCAATGGAAAGATCTCGCCTTTCTCCATCACTTCCAATTCGTAATTCATCTTGACCCTGCAGGAATAGTAAAATATTTGAAAACGAGCTCCCGTCCTTCACTGAGGGACAGGAGCGATTTTGCTCCTACAGGCCAAAATAACATGATTTTACACATTTAATCACTTCACAAGGCAAAAACAAATCATTTGAGATGCCTAGGATCAAAAATCAAAAATGTCAAAATTTGGTCAAAAATATTCAATTGGACAAAAATTCACATTTCATCTTCAACACTTAGTCAAATTTAAGCTCTGCATCAACATTCCAATTGAAAATTAGACCATTTTGGCGAATTCATTGCATTCAAAATTTGCATTCTAGAAAAGGAAAATCAAAAAGCTCCCAAAACCGACTGGATTCTGGCCCTGAAAAGACGGTAATTAAAACCCTAAGGCTTGACCCTAAATCCAGACAACTAACAAACTAACAAAACCCTAGAAAAAGCAAAGCGAAAACGAGCAAAACGAGCAAAAAAACATGGGTCCCCATTTGCAATGGGGCGATGTGTGAAAACGTCACAACACATCCATCCTACACATCAAAGACAAAGGGGGTTAAAGCAAGGGTCTGTTGGAGAAGCAGATAGTTTCAAAAGAGTTAATTAAAGTTATCTTCTCAGCATCATCGAATTGAACAAGTGTCAGACAAGGTGGCATCCTGTTGACGTGTATTTTATACACAATCATACACAGAATAAAATACCAATAGGTATCTTATCCTCTCTTGAGAAAATAGTCTCTAACTGCTGAAGATCTGCAAAAAGGATCAGTTAGATGGACTCCAAGGTTCTTTTAGTGGGGTCTCCACGTGTGGACAAGCTTTTTAGTGGTATGATGTGATTTGCTGTTTCCTTCAAGGCTTCTTACGGATTCAATGGTTCGAAGATTTCACTAATCTAAAAGGAACTTTCAAAAAATGGAAAAAGGACAGGGTTTAAGAAAGTCTAATCTAGCCTAACCCTATGAACGACTTAGCATGAATGAGATTTGGCAAGACTCAACCAATTTCAATTTTGCCATAAGATAACAACTCAACTGAAATTAGTGCGATCTTCTAAGGTAATAATGGTGTTCAATGCATCAAAGACCAAGGACACTACTACGAAGGTACATATCCTAGATGCGAAAATGCTTGAAGGTTAAGGACTCAAAGTGTTTTCCAGTCGACCACGCAAGGCGTTCCTACAATCAGCAAGAAGCTAGTGGTTTGGATTGCGAATCCTACCAAATATCAAATCTCACACTTAGTCTTTCAAATTAACAAACTACTTTGATTGAGCGTGATTCAAGTACATCCAACAACCATGAAGATAACTCAAGAAACTTGCAACAAAACACCATAACTTCAATATTTTATTGATTTCCAAGTCATCATATACAACAATTGCTTGAACTTCTCTCTTCAAGACTCAATCTTGCTACAAAATAAAATTGCTTATACTTCTAATCTCTCTATTTCACTATTTTTCTATTCTTCTCTTACTCTATTACATCTATTAACTATTGAAATGAAAAATGGGGGTATAAATAGCATCCCCAGTTACAATGAAAGGTCCAGATTGAAAGTAAATCAATGGACAAGATCATGACACCTAAACCCTAATTAGGGTTTGTTACAAATGACCTCCTTTTTACTGAACAACATTAAATACATAGCCAAATATTAAATTTGGCACAAAAATCTAGGAGGTATCAACCAATGAGAAATAAGATGTCATGTCATCTGTAACAACCTTTCATCTAGAATCTTATTCCCTTTCCAATTCTCTTTCTTAGCATATGCAATGAATTTTGCCACGATTCCTTCGATTTCTGTGCTTGGAATCTCGGGAAGATTCTTGATACTCTCTTCTAAGTGGATAACCTGATCAAATGCATCTAGAAGAGCTGCATCCCAAGTAGGTTCAAGTTCCTTTGTTCTATCAATCAGGAGCATGGTGGCATACATCTGATCATACTGCTCATCTGTGACATCTGCGTCCTTGCGAAAGATGATCGTGATTCTATCCTCAAACTCTTGTAAATCCACATCTGTCTCGACCTCGATCCTTCTGCCAAGAATGGTACGAAGTACCTCAAATACTCTGTCCTGGATCGGATTGATCACCTCCTCAACTTGACCACATCTAACACTGATGTCCTCAAAGAGAACACTCTTTATATGGAGTAAGGTTGACCACTGAAACAAACTGTGAGAATCACCTTCCAAGATCCTCTCTTGTGCTAAAATTCTTCTGGATGTGTGTCTTATAACTTTCAAGACAGGGATGACAACGTCCTTGGTATGGGCAAATGCAGCTACTGTTGCCATCAATCTGTGGATTATCTCAAGAACTTGGATAGCCTGATGGGTGATCTTCGACATCCTTGTAATAAACTCAATGGCCACCGTGTGAGATCTATCCATCCAACCACATGTACGCTGGACCAGGTTCCTGAATCTTTCTGCTTCATTGATTGATTGAAGGGGCAATGCCTGCAACGGTGATCTAACTGGATCCTGACGTCCCAAAGGCTCATTGATGTGACTGAAATATGTCCTCCATGCACCGACCTCTCTCTCAAGCTTTCTATTCTTTTCTACTTCTTCTCTAAGCTTGCCCTTCAATGCCTCAAATGTGTCGGTGGCATCATCTAGAGTCTGCTCTGCTGTGGATGGTCCCAACTCAATAGTCTGTATATGATAGTCTTCTGCTAGGATCTCACCCTCATATTTGTCTGCTGCCGGTGTAGCTATCTGCAGTTTTCTAGATCCAGTCTCATCTCGAATCATCTTGGACATCTTTGTAGCCTTCTTCTTCTCTGTTGTCATATGTGAACGCCCAACAAGGCTCTCTAAATCAATTGCACTGTCCTCGTCCTCAATTACGATCACCTTAGTCAATCTTTCCTTCAACCAATCTGGGATATTTGATCTTGTCTCTTGAACTTGAATTTCTTTATGTACTATTTCTTCTTGTCTGGGAGGAGATGTTACTTCGTTATCATTATCTAAATCATAGTCTTGGAGGGATCCATCGGATGAAACATGCTGTGCCTGTTCTTCCTCCTGTCTGTCATTCTGTACCATCGATTCCATGGACTCTTCCACTCGAACTGTTCTATCCTCTGGTCTGGAAGAAGTACCTGGTGTTTGATCTTTGCCGGCACCTAGCTTTTTCTTGGAAGACTCTTTCTTTTCTGATCTTTCCTTTCTCTTCGAACCTCTTGAATGGAGATTGCCCTCACTGGCACATCGAAGGTTACCTTCACCTGAATTCCTAGGATTAGGATTGCCTTCACTAACACTGGCTCCACCCTCGGCTGGCTTTTCTTCCAAAGTAAAAGACATAGCTATGCCTTGTTCTCTCAACTTCTGATGCTGAACGTCTACCCATCTGCGAGTACAAGACAAGACTGGTGCCATCAAATCATCTAAATCCACGGCCTCGGGCTCATTCCAATTCAAACTTATTGTTTTGCTTTCTCTATCATATGAAGATTGGATGTGCCTGCCGTTGTCCTGAGCTTGGTCGGCCACTCTGTAAATCTTACATTTCCTGATGAAATCCAAAGGCAATCTAGAATGTATCTTTCGTTTCACTTCGAGATCATCTAGGAGGTTCATCATAAAATCTTCAATCTGGTACTCATGTCTAAATCTTCTACCGACCGTCTCCTCTAAATGTCCATGAGGGTCAAAACTATTCCTCCAAGCAAAAGATGAAAAAGGATACAAGGCTAACTCCCTCTCTGCGTCATCCATGGCTGAGACATTGGGACATACCTCAACTGAATTACCCAAAATAATAGGTACCTGAACTCCATTCTGATGTCTGTGTCTGAATGCCTTCACATATGCTGCCAATTGCCTTGTTACTTCAAGTAACACAATTCTATCTGTAGGGTACCTCGGCAACATGTATGGAGGTAAAGGACATCCATGCACTCTAATGTAAGTGAACTTGGGAAACTGAATGAACCAAGCACCGTACCTCTTGATTAACTCCTGGGCATCCTGAGATAATCTGTTGTGAATCCCTCCTTGCAACGTCCTGGTGATGTTCATCGTGAAAGTATCATTGATTAACTTGTAGTTCTTCCCTGGTGGATGATGCAAGTAGGTATAGGATTCACAAACTCTGACCTCGCCGGGTCCTCTTCCAATCACTCCTCTGTGAGGTAGTCCTGCGTACTCAACGCTCCTGATTAAGGCATAGATGACGTATGAACTCATGTGGAAGGACTTAGTAGCCCTGAGTCTTCTCAACTGTACGTCTAAGCAGTGGCTAATTATTCTAGCCCAATGTATCGTACCCTTACCTTGAACAATCACCTGGATGAAGTAAAACATCCATTTCTCAAAATAGAAGGCATGAGGTGCTCCTGTAACTCTGTTGAGCATGGTAATCAAATCTCTGTACTCCTCTTGGAAATCAATCCGGTGTGGTGTGTTCGGTACTTTGCTCAGACGGGGACGACTCTTGAGTAGCCAGTTCTTGTTGATTATGCCTAGACAAGCATCTGGATCATCATCGTACACTGATCTGGCTCCTTCAATGCTCTTGTATATCATGTCCCTGTGCTCTGGAAGATGGAAGGCTTCACTTATGGCCTCCTCTGAAAGGTACGCCAAAGTGTTTCCCTCTTTGGACACAATTGTCCTGGACTGTGGATTGTAATGACAGGCACACTCGATCATCAACTCGTGGCACTGAATAGCTGGAGGAAAACCGGCCGCCTTGATAATGCCACTCTCTATTATTCTCCGGGCGACAGGTGATGGCTTGCCGATGTAAGGGACCTCTCGGAACTTCTTCGTGCTAAAGTTTCCCAAGTTTGTATCTCCAACGTTGCTCCACTTGGACACGATCTTGGTCTCCACTTCTTCGGTCTTCTGATCTTCTTTCATGAGAGCCGAGCGACTGGTGGATGCTCCCGCCTTTGGGGTCGCCATACCTACACAACATTTCATTATAAGAAATAGATTTTGCAATAAATAACGTAGATAAGAGAGATAGATTTTAGGAAACCTCATGATAAGTCCCTAGAGTTATCATTTCCTAAAATACAACGATTGAGCTAAGAGATTTAAAATTCAAAATTTGAAATATGACGATGAATGAATAAAACAATAATAACTAAATCGCCATACCTCGAAATAGAGCTAACTCTAGAATGCAAAAACAGAATTTGCCTAGGCAAAATTGAGGTATAAAGATAATCTTCAATATGATCCCCTCAAATTTGACTTCGCCACCTTTGGATAGAATGTGATCTTCACTTATCGCCTAAATAAATCTCCAAGTCTTTAGCAAATTCGCCTTAGGCGTGGTCTTGGATGGATCTTCAAATTCGCTCTTGGTGTGGTCTTCGAATTCGCACCACCTTTGATCTTCAATGCAATTCGCACCTCTTCAAACACACTTCGCACGCCTCACACCACCTTGGGAATGTCTACGCCACCTTTGGTTTGAAGTCGCACCACCTTTGGAATGTCTAAGCACGCCACCCTTGGTCTTCAATGCAATTCGCACCACCTTTGGAGTGTCTTCGCCACCTTGGATAAATGAAACTCGCACTATATTCGCCTCTTGTCAACTCGCATGAAGGAAGGTAAAATAATGATGTAGAAAATGATAATTCTACCCCCCTTATATAGCGCTTGCATCCTTTACCCCTTAGGCCGACTTAATAAAAATAAAACCATTTTTTAAACGATTTGCAATGACATAACAAGGCCGACCTCCATATATGAGCGCTCAAATCGATTTTTTTATTAATTAAATAATTAACTATTAATGCCTTGCGTTTTTTAAATTGCAAATTTCGATTTTTAAATAAGGCAAAAATAATTAATAAATGTTAACGCCATATTAAATGCCAATAAAAAATGGATTTTCAATTTTTTTAAATTGATTTAGCATTTAAAGAAAATTTGAATTGTTTAACTTGGCGCCAAAAATATGAAAATAAAGGGACGTACCTCATCGCTCTGGTCCCTTGAAGAGGGACAGGAGCGATCCATGATTTTGATCTAGATTCTTGCGTTTTCAACGTTCAACTCCTTCATTTCCACGTCCCAAATCGATCATCCGGTGGTCCTTCGAACTTGGATTTCTTTTCTTGTGCGAGCAAATGCATCCCATGACCATTATCGCCCTGGTCCCTTGGAGAGGGACAGGAGCGATCCTAAGTTCTTTGCTTGAAATTCTCCATTTTGGTACGATCCTTTCCTTGTATTATCTTCCAGATGCCATTTAGAACCTTGTGCGTCCTTGTCTTAATGTGATTTTCAAAAATATCATGTGTTCTATCTAACATCGCCCTTGTCCCTTGGAGAGGGACAGGAGCGATCTCCATGTCTTCATGTTCATCTTGTATCTTTGACCTTCGAAATATCATTGCGATGCTTTCCAAACGCCGTCCCTTGTCTTGCTTAACCTTGCCTTGTTTCGATTTTGAAGGAATATGAGCGCTTTAGATAGAATCGCCCTGGTCCTTGTCCAAAGGACAGGAGCGATATGAGGCCTTTACACCATTTGGCGATGTTTGGACGTTCAAAACTCTTGTTTATCACCTTGTTGTCATACCATGGACCCTCCAGAACATTGCAATATATTGTCCTTACGTGAATTTTGCATGAAATGATCAATACATCCAATATCGCTCTGGTCCCTTCCTGAGGGACAGGAGCGAAGTTCATCATTATGTGCTTGTTCTTGTTTTTACCAACTTGCAATTATCTTCATTGCGTGGAATGATGTCCTTTCGACCCTCTTGGTAACTTGAAACTTGTTTGCCTTTTGAAATTTACGTCATTATGTAGATATCGCTCTGGTCCCTTGGAGAGGGACAGGAGCGATCTAGGTCTTTTAGAGTGCAAATCTTTTCATGTGATGACCTTTGCAACGTTGCGCTTGATGGAAATGCCTTGAAATGTCCTCGCCACCCTTCGTCCTGACTTGGATCGGCCTTGAACCTTGGAGGGACGACCTTGAACTTTGGAGGGACGTATCATCATCATTGTATCGCCCTGGTCCCTTGGAGAGGGACAGGAGCGATCCTTCCCTTGTGGCTTTCATCTCACTTTGCCATGCTCTAAGTTTATATTCAACGGATTCGTCCTTCTTCCCTCTATCCGCCCATGCCTTGACATTGTTTGTAATTTTGCAAAAAAAAAGGCAATTATATCAAAAATCGCTCTGGTCCCTTCCTGAGGGACAGGAGCGAACTAGGCATTTAACACTGGTATGGACGTCCCAAAAATCTTCAATTTATATTCAATGTACTCATCTCATGTTTTCCCTTGTTTTTGAACGTAAACTTGCCCCGACCCTTGTCTGGATTTTGCAAAATGAAGGAAATCGCTCTGGTCCCTGGGAGAGGGACGAGAGCTACAAGGTACCTCGCCCTGGTCCCTTGGAGAGGGACAGGAGCGATTTAGTCAATATAGGTCATTTTCCTTTGTTTTTTGCATCTCAAATTATATTCATTTGGCAAAGTATCTTCCTTCGGACGTCCTCAAATCATTAAGTTTTCAAAATCTTGCAAGGACAAGGCGAAATTTGAATTGTAGCTCCGGTCCTTTACTGAGGGACAGGGGCGATTTTCCTCCTGGAGGCATGTCTGTGCTCATAAAAATCTTCAATTTATATTCAAATGAAAGATCTTGTCGTTCTCTACCACTTCAAACGTAAAATTTGTCCGGACTCTGCAAGGATGATGAGATATTTGAAAATGAGCTCCCGTCCTTCACTGAGGGACAGGAGCGATTTTGCTCCTACAGGCCAAAATAACAAGATTTTTCACATTTTAACACTTCACGAGGCGAAAACAAATCAATTCCAATACCTAGGATCAAAATTCAAAAAAGTCAAAATTTGGTCAAAATATTCAATCAGACAAAAATTCACATTGACGGTCAACACTTAGACAAGTTTAAGCTCTGCATGAACATTCCAATTGAAAATTAGACCATTCTGGCGAATTCATTGCATTCAAAATTTGCATTCTAGAAAAGAAAGCTCAAAAGCTCTCAAAAATAACTGGATTTTGGCTTGAAAAGGCAAAATTTAAAACCCTAAGGCTTAGCCCTAAATCCAGACAACTAACTGACTAACAAAACCCTAAAAACGAAAGCGAAAACAAGCGAAAAACAAGCAAAAAGAGGGGGTCCCCATTTGCGATGGGGCGATGTGTGAAATGGTCACAACACATCCCAGTCATCACTCCTCCAGTCAGATTGGTCCACCTCAACATGTCCAGATTCAATGCACCTGACTTATCAAAGATGGCACTAACTTCGATGTACCTACCCTGGTTATCCATTGGTCAAATATTCCAAAGAAGACATGTGTCCAAATAATGCAATTATTTCATTGGTCAGAATTGAGTTTGTTGTAACAAACCCTAATTAGGGTTTTTATTGTAAAATCTCAGCCATTTATCTCAAATTGATCTGAGCCATTGAATTGTATTGTGGGCACTATATAAGCCCTGGCTCCTCATTTGTAAAGGCTAATAGTTAGTCAGTAGTTAGCAGGTGAATAGTTAGAAATAGTGAATAGTCAGTTGATAGAATAACAATTAAAGTAGAATAGAAAGGGAAGGCAAAGATTGTTGCCAAGATGTTGTTGTAAAAGACTTGTTAAACTTCATTGAAGAAATGGTGAAATTTATGGGTCGATTCAACAATTTGCATGGTCTCTATACTTCTCATATTTGATTTCATGTTATTAGATGAGTGGAAGAAATGTGTTTGATTGATGGTGAAATTCGTATATCCATACTACTAGCAGTTTGTTGATTGCAGACTTGCCTTGTGTAGTCAACTGGAATCATCCAGCTTAAGCCTAACTTCAATTGTCGCTTCTTCACTGATATGCATCAACCTAATGGTGTCTATGCCTGTAGCAATGATCTGAACATCATAAAGCTTTCCTCTGAAGATCGCACTAACCTTGTGGAGATGGTCTTGGGATGTCATGAAAGAAAAATTGTCATTGATGTTGAAGAGGTAAAAACGATATAAAAGATAATCCCGTGCCAATACACTCAGCAGGAACAAAACAGTTTTAGAATCCATCAAGCAAACACATAATATGCAGAGTTATATCTCAATCCTTACAGAGAATGTGGAAATAAAGATAAAACGATGGTGTGGTAGTTTTGAGACCGTAATCTCTATGCACGGCGGAAATCTATGATAGAAGTTTCTTACAATATTTGCTCAAATATGTATCGTTTAATAGATACGATTTATTTATCCGTAGCGGCAAATACACAAAGGGTGTTTCCAATGTTGAAGACCGAAGATTACATCACAGGCAAATAAAATACGATCCATATCGTAATCCCTTAATATATTATCAAAACCGATAATGAATAAATTTACGGTGATTAATGCTTTGACCGATAATTAAAAAAGGTTGCGATATCAAAGTTTTAGACAAGTAAAAGCATCGTGACTTTAGTTACGATAATTATAAAGAAGCTTGTTATAAACTATTGGCGGGATTATTAAAATAAAGCATCTAAATTTATCGGTGGTGTTTTAAATAAAGTTTTTCTTTTTCGGTGGCAATAAAGTCTTTAATCAAACATAACCAAAGATATTAATGTCTCCGATAAAATAAAACAACGACTTAATGAAAAGTCGTGACATTCTATCAGAAGATACAATGGTCCGAAACAATATAAATAAAATAGTGGAGCTATTAAAAAAATAGTAGTGCATGTGTATAGAAGGGCAAGGAATATAGTATGTGCGATAGAAAGAATTTATATATCTGCAGATTCAAAGTGTGTGGTGTGTGAATTCTTTAATGCAGATATAATTCTGAAAAATACAAAGGAAGGATATATGTGGGGTGTGAGTTGAGAAGAATAAAAAGAGAAGTGAATGGTGTAAATAGATAGCAGCAGAATGATAATCAGAATTATTGACGTGAATAAAATAATATGAGAAATGATATGTAAATGCTGAAAGAAGTTCAGAAGTACGCAGATGCGTTGACTATAAAAATATAAAGAGAATTATGCAGTGAAAAGAATAACTCTGGATAGAAAGAAGTTGGTGCTTCATTTGTGAAGTTGGTGCTTCATCAATTCAAGAAGGTTGGTGCCTTGTTTTAGAGATAGGGGGTTGGTGCTTCCAGTGGGTTGGTGCTCACAAAATTGTAACAGAGCAAACATAAATATATATAATATTTATTTTTCAGTGGTTTTCTCCCGCATTGGGTTTCCACTTAAAATTTATTGTGTTCATGTGCATAATTATTTTTGGATAATCAATTCTATCATATAATTATTAAATTGAAAAAGTTTCATTATATTGATTCACCCCCCCCCTCTCAGTATAATCGTGTGCTCTTCATGTCAAAACAAGACTTAGTTAGAATTTCATCAAAGGTTATTCATTGCTCCTACATTCTTAGTGTCAGAATTAGATCCTTTCCTCGCCCTCATCCTTTTCCTTTTTTTTCAAAATCTAGACTAGTAAAATCCTATGTTCCAGCAATATTCAAAGCAAATCAGACGTTCAGTCATCAAGTGTAAGTCCCCTTGTGATTCCAACAAAATCACATTGTACCGCAGAGAGCTTATCCACGAGTAGAGATCCTACATACAAGAACCTTGGAGTTGCCTCGACTGATCCTTCAGCGAGATCTTCAGCAATCGAGAAACTTTGCTCAAGAGAGGATACGGTACCTTTAGGTATTTTATTTTGTGTTTGTGTTGGTTGAAAATTTTGTACACTTAAGGAAATATACAAAATTGTGGTTTCAACCACAGCACACGAGTAAAAACTCTCCTAATTAAGGGAAGGCTCCCCCTATCTAACTAAAACTGAAATAAAAACAGGATGGTACAGCAGTCTTCCTTCTTTCTTCAAAAAAGACAATATCCTTTTCTCTTCACAGAAAAGGCTAGCGATTGAATATGAACAATAGTAACCACTTTAAGTAAAATGAGAGAAAGGAAATGAAGTTTCCTGAAAGCGCAAAGACTTCCACTTCCTTCGGGACGGGACAACAATATCAAGCTCAAAGACTTTACTATTGGAAGTCCTATCTACCCTTTGCTATACTAAATTTTACAATGAATAAAAGACGACAGCTCAAAGACTGGAATAATTTATTCTTTTAACACAAAGACAAGAATTAATGCAAGCTCAAAGACTTGCTGCTATTTCTTATCAAACAATAATTTTTCCTCAAGAACAGACACAAGCTCAAAGACTTGCTGCTCCTTCTAGAGATTTCCTATTTTAATTAATCTTCTCTACTTGTAGCTCAAAGACTTCAAATCAGATTGGACTAAGCTCCTTTAGAAACACTTTGCATAGAATAAATAAAAAGAATGAAACTCAAACTTGTAGCTCAAAAGACTCAAAACTTGAGTAATCCTTCTTTATTATTCTTCAAAACCTTCAATTCACATACATAAGCTCAAAGACTTCTTGCTGTAAATTTGGCAGAGTTTTTGCTTGCTTTCCCAAAAGATATCGATTACAAAGGACCCTCTCTTCTATTTATAGGAGAGGAGCCTTGAGAAAAAGGTGGGAGGATCCTAACTAACTTGAGAAATTCCCTCAACCACCAAGACCTATTCAACAACTAATTATGACTTCATTAACTAACTAAGACTTATTCCAACTACAGTCCTAATCGGACACAACTTGTAGTTGCCTTACCAGTAATTACAAAAATGCAAGTGATGACAACTTGCAATTACAAAAATGCAAGTGATGACAACTTGCCGAAAGGGAAACTACAATTCTGAAATTACAATTTTAAAATTTTACAAGTGTTAAAAACACTTAAGTTGCAACTCTTGAAGATATGAACAATTCGAACTTCTGAATAACTTTCTGCAATTCATCAGGATCTGGTTCATGAGTGTTCATAGCCACCACCCTAGTTTTTACGATGACATCATGGCATTGGCATAGCGTGGAATTGCCCTTTTCCAATGCTGACTGGATTTCTTGCAACTCAGTTTGATACTTAATCAATATTTGAATGGAAGCGACTGAGAATTGCTCACTTCTCCATTCATCATGAATCTTGAGTTGCAGATCTGCAAGAACTTCTTCCTCGGGCAGCAGCTCATCATTCTGATTTAAAATGTCGCAGGATGCCTTTTTACAATGGGAGGTAACATCTTGAAAGACTGCTTCACGCAACTTTAAGGTTTCATCAATTTCTTCAATGAGTGATTTGAGAACAAGAGATTTGTTCTCCAGAAGTTCCTCATATTCAATGTACGTGACCCTGGAAGGAATTACGTCATGCACCTGAAGAACGCCCAACTGATGTTGAGGCATCTTTCGCCAAGAAACTAAATTTCCCTCAACCTTCTCCAAATTTAGTTTGAAAGCACCCAAGATTTGATTCAACTTATCTTCAATGATCTCCAATTTAACCATTGTTTCAAATACCTGTCTTATGACTTGTGAACATAAGTCCTGCAGTTGATCAACCCAGGTGTCTAAGGCTTGAACCTTTTGGGCGGCTCTCTCGATACCTTGGATTGGTTCGCTGACCCTGGAAGAAATAGGTACTTGGCCTTCTCCACTTGAAGGTTGAGTAATACTTTGGATGGCTGCCATGAGTCTTTGATTCTCTACTTCCAGTTGATCTTTCTTGGTCAACACCTCATCATACCGTTGTACCAATGTAGCCACTGTTTGTTGAGCATCGTGCTTGACAACCTCATGAGTCTGCTTACCCAGTTGAACTTTGGTATCCGATAATCAACTGCTTGCATTTCTTCAACTGGTTTATCTGATATTGGTTCAGCAATCTCTGCCACTCTCATCCGATTTTCATCAACGGTCACCCTTGAAACTGTCTTTGCCCTCTTAACAGCTTTAGGTTTTAATTGTTTCAACTGTTGGTGGTCAAAGGGATCAGGTGAGATCACCTGCTTCTTCCTCTTTGCAGTGAAGGAACTGAGCCATGGAGGTAAAGCCATTAACTCTGATTCTGGGATAGAGGGAGAAGCAGTTTCTGTTTGAATAACTATGGTGACCTTGGGAGAAGTGTCCGTCTGGATAGCCACCATAGTCTGTTGAGTGACGACAGGATGTGATGAAGATGTCATGAACTCATCAAAACAGGTCATAGAAGTATCAATATCAGACACAGGTACATATGAAGGATCTTCCGAAAAGATATTCAACAAATTTTCCTGAGGATGGCCTTGAGATGGTTCTGCTGCTGAAAGTGGAAGGACGTTCTGCGGAGATTCTGAAACTGAAGGGGCAGATTGAGAGCTCACATCTATCACAGGAGGAAACATGGGTACCTCAATAGGAAGTGAAGAAAGAGAATTATGTGGGGACTTTGTAGAAAGTGACTGAGGAGCATTATCAAATTGAGTTTCTTCCTCTGAAGCTTCAGGATCAATCACATGAATTTCCAACTGTGGCTTCTCCTTGCCTTGAACTGTTATTTCCTGAGGAAGAAGCACCATTGCACGGCTGACTCGCAATTTAATCCTCGTACTAGAAGAGGATGCACCTTCTTTGTTGTCTAGTTGAATTTCAGACTTCCGCCCAAGAGGACCTGTAGAATCATCTTCTTTCCCAACCTTAATCTTAATGAGCTTGACACCATTATTCTTAAGCCAGATATTGGTATTGGCAAGAACTGACTGAAATCTATCCAAGATAGAAGTGCCTTCCTTATGGGACCAGTGGATAGAAGGAAGCGGAGCCTCATCAACATTCTGATTGACAAACTCAGGATCAAGAACGCTGTCATCATCAATCATACCTTGTGGCACGTTCACGAGGTTTAGATCCACAATCTGTTCTGCAGTGAGTCGGCAGTAATCCATCTTGCGAATCTCCTTTTCGGTACGAAGATCAGCCCAGATATCTTCTATCCGGTGTACATGGATGAAGGTCTTCTTGATCTTCTCCTTCATGCCTCGGTAATCGAAATCAGCTCTAGGTTTGAATCTTTTGAGTCTAATTTCCTGCAACTCAGTCTCCATAGCCCTGGCCTTGATTGAAGTCATTAGAGAATATTGACCAATCTTCAATGGGTTGTTGGAAGAAATACCCATGCCAACCTTGTGCTTAACTGACTGATGTGTATGCACAGCCATGATTTGTCTTCCCAATTCCATGAGAATAATCTTATCTGTTGGGTACCGTGGGAGCATGTAAGGCTGCCCGCCATAGCATCCAACTCTCATGTAGGTAAAAGTTGGAAATTGGAGAAACAAACAACCATATTCTTTCACCTTTTCCCATGCTTCATCTGAGACTCTTTTGTTCTTCAGGTTCTTGTCAAATTGCCACAAATAATGACCAAAGAAAGCCTCCTGAACCCTTCTGAAATGAGACCTACTTGATCTTAGAGGCAACTGATCATAGTATTCCCAAACCAGTACAAGCATGCGGTCACCCTTGGTGGAAAGACCTGGGAAATGTCTAAGTGACGCAGCAATATACACGAGATATGAATTCATGTAGAAGGTGAAGGTAGTAGGGATGCCTACAAGTTGCTCACACAAAGCATCACTGATGATTTCACCCCAACAGATGTGCTGAGACTGCCTTACTAACATAATAAATTGGTACATCCAAGGTTCAAAAACATTGGAATGCTCCAATCCCATCATACGGCTAAGAAGAGTAATAGTATCACCGATCTCATTCTTGAAATCAGACCAATATAACTTTGCCCATCTGGTAAGTGCAGTGCGAGGTTCATGAATCCATTTGTTGATATGAAGCTTACAGTCTTTCTCCCTTTTGGCAAAGTATCCAGCTGCACTTTGCTTGGAGATCTCTATATAAATGGTTTCAGAAGGTATTTTGAAAACCCTCTCTCTAGCTTCTGCATCCAGGCGAATGATCACTTCCCCATCATCATTTTTAATGACTCATGTCTCTTTGTCAAAATGATGAGCACATGCTAGAATAAATTCTGGTTCTAGGGCAGCAACTAGAAAGGATGTGGCATGATGGATATGGCTGTCTAGCAACCGTTGCATATCACCCTCCTTCGGATCTTCAATCCTTTGTATGAATTCGGACATGTCAACATGCCCTATCTCAGTATCCTTGATATGATCAAGGGAGGAGGAGATCTGTGACTGCGGAACTTCATTCTGGTATTTATCATACCTGTATTTCATCTTTTTTGGAGTGGGAGATGATGATACATCTGTCATCTGGAAACAACTGGGAATGCTGCAATGTAAATCCAAGAGTATCAAGGCAATATCAAAGTCAGTATCTTTAGACATTTTCACTCCTCCAAATGAGAAAGTTCAAATTTCGTATTTTGGCTTTGTGAGAGGAGATATAAGAGGTGGAAAAATAAGCTTTTGACTTATTTCGGGTTTTGAAACATGTTTTGCAAGTACACAAGAGGGAAGTACGAACGTGCAATCGGGTTTTAAATTCCGAATGCAATTATACTTGCAACACATGAAGCATGAATAAATGGAAGGAGAATGAATTTTCAGTTTGGAAGTTGGGAAGAACACATTTGCAATTGGTTTTCTAAATCCAAATGCAAACTTATTTACAAACTGAAAATCGAAGGAATGGACAAAAAAAAAAGGTATTTAGGCATGCAGGAAATGACGAAGATGATAAGTACGGATGAGGGAATTGGAAGCGGATAGATAAAAATGAATTTCGGGAAGATCACTTGGAACTTTGTCATGCCAAAATGGGAAGAACTTTCAACTTGCAATCCGGATTTCAAAACCCGAAATTGGGAAGAACTTGATTTTTCGTCATTGAAACTTGATTTTTGGACTAAAGAAGGTTAAGTCTTTGTCCAAAAAGGGAAGAACATATCTTTAGGTAGAATTTTTCACACTTGCAAATTTCTTTGCAAATTGGGAAGATTGTAAATTGGGAAGAACACATTGGGAAGAACACAAATTTTCCTCTTACTTGCAATCGGGTTTTAAAACCTGAATGCAAGTAAAGAAGGAGAATTTTCAAAGGGGAAGAACAACTTTTACTTTACAAATTTCTTTGTAAAATGGGGAATTTCCTCTCATAAACCCAATATGAACATGAACAAAACTAAAACTTAAACAAGAAAATGCAAGGAAAGAAACAAGAAAGAAATACAAAAATAAAAATTACCTTGCAAAGATGAGGAGAGATCCAAGCTTGTAGAGTCAACCAAACATGGAAGATGAAACCCTTTAAATAGAATTTAAACAAAGGAAGAAACTTAGCCACACATGGTGACCAAAGAAAAACCGATTTGCTATAAAAATGCCATGAAAAATGCCAAGGAAGTAGTTCGAAAATGATTTGATTCATCATTAAATACAAGAGAAAGCAAAAATGATTTAGAATTGAAAGCATACCTTGAATGAGAAAGGTGCGAAACTTGCAAAAAACGTGACTGGTTTTTAGGGCATTTTTGCAAATCGATTACCCAAAACGCGCACAAAACGGTTTGAATGAAGTTTGGAATCCAACGCATTTATGATTAAATCAAAAACGCCTTAGGAATGGGTAGATTCGAACCTCCAAACCATGGCAAATGGCACGAATACAAGATTCAGAAAAAAAAAACGTTGAAGAAGACAAATGGCGAAAATCAGTTTGATAGATGCATAGAACAAGGGTTTGAATCCTTCAAAGTTGCAGCAAATCCGCATTTGGAAGGAATCCCTATCCTTCCTCCAAAAAATTCGAATCCAAATCAGTTTGCAAAGGCATGGGAGAAATTTCGGGTTTAAGAAATGAAACAACAAGTTTTCAAAATGTTCATATTTTTGCCTCTAAGGCAAATTTCGGGTTTTAGAAAAGGAGATACAAGTTAAATCACTTGTAATAGGGAAATAGAATTCCCTTTACAAGTGATTTTACTTAAAACATGTAAAGGGATTTTAAAATCCCATTTACAAGTTCTATTTAAAAATAAAAATAACTTTAAGTCATAAAAACATGTAAAGGGGTTTTAAAAACCCATTTACAAGTTTTACAAAACACTTAAAAGTCATTCTACTAGTAAAGGGGGTTTTAAAACCCTTTTTACCAGTTTCCAAAAACTTGTAATTGGAGAAAAATTCCCCTACAAGACCAAAAGCTTCAAGGGGGTTTTGAAAAACAAATTACCAGTTACTGGTAATTATCGAAAAATTCCCCTACATTGAAGCAAAAACATAGCAAACGGACTCGAAACGCGACGAAATTCGAAACGTAGCTTGGGGATGGATCAACGATCAATCCAGTCCAAGGATGGGGCGAATTTTTGCCTCGAGAAGCGTGCCATAGAGTAATTTTTTTCATTTTTTAATTAAAATTTCCATGTGATAGTCCAATTTTTGAAATCAAAAATTGAGGACAACAGTTTGGTCGTGTACAAAATACACATCAACACCTATGTTTATAACTCCATCTTGTCATATCACCTTTGTGGGACCTCTTGATGAGGTGGTATCCTATATGGAAGGTGAGACTATGACATAGATTCCTGTTTTTTAGAGGTCCCCAATTTTAGGGGACTAGTGTCATAAGATGCTATATTGGGACTATGATAGTTTCCTATTATCACTATGACAATTGCTAGTTCGGTGGAAGAGTCATGGAGAGTTAATGTTTGGCAACTAATATTTTTGGTGGAGTTTACTTTTGAATGGTGTGAGGTAAGGAAGGCACCTATTCTTGGTTATGACAATTTCTATGTTGAGCATGCATTGCATTAGGCAAGATGATCGTTTGGACGAGATAGGTGTTAGTGCATTGGGAGTTTCCATGCTCAATGTGTCATGCAAATGGCAATTTTATTTTTCAACACCACTTACCTCTTAGGCATGGGAGCCGCCATGGGAACCTACCTCTTCATGTTGAGCTCTATAAATATTTTTGTGCCTTAGTGTATTTTATGAGTCGGGTTGATTATTTTCTGAGATGTCATTATGCTCCTTGAATTGCTTTAGAATTGTCTGTTGTTATAACTACTCGTGAAGAGCATTGACTTTGTACTTTGTATTGCAATCCTTTATTGTTGTAATACAATTGAGCTTTCCATTTTGGAGTGTGATTTTTTTCATGAAAGGAATTTTTACCATGTAAATATGGTGTTAAGTTTTTATTTGTTTAAATATGAAATTTATATGTGCATCTAATATGTAATTGTTTAAGGTCCTTCAAGAATTTTTTTACATTCACTGTCCTTTTTTATTTGCGTTAGAAGTGTTATTTCACACTCAATTTCCTTTCAGTTTTATTGATAAATTCAAAGTTTGTCACAAACTCTTCAAATGCTAATAAGGTTTCAAGGACTCTTCCAATGAGCCTATAAGTTACCAGTTTAGGATGGTGAAGAGATTGTTGCCAATATTGAATTCAAATAGAATGTTGGTACATTTTAAAGTTATACATTGCTAGTGAAGGTGGAAGTAGGTTTGAGAATAGTAAAAAATGTTGACAAAAGGATCTTCTTGGGTTCATTTGCAAACATGATGTAGCCAAACACCAATGAAACTCTTGTGTACTTGCTACTCAGCTAAGTCCAACACTTCACCAAACCTCATTGTGCTTGATCAGTAAATATTTTTTCTCATCAAATTCCAATTTGCATTTAGAGGTAGGTATTCCACTCTTGCTGAGACTATTACTATACTTTTCTACAGAATTTCAAATAAGCAACTTAGGCTTCTATAGCATGTAATTCTTTGATAAAATTTCAAACTCATTGCTTCATTAACTCTACTCAATTTCACTATTCCTTGCCTAAATAAAAGTTGCTTTGATTCCTAACTTGTCAATTGCTTTTAGAAACCCTAGTTAAAATTGTTTTTCTTGCTATCCAAACCTCCCAAAATGAAGTTTTATATGAGGGCTATGATCATGTTTCTATTTTAGGCGATTCTCTATTAGAAGTCGGGGATACATAATCAGAGCACATAAGAATAAAAGATTTTTGGAACATGATGCAATAAAACTTGTGAACCCCTTTGGGTGAAATGACTTTGTTTAATGAATCAGCTTATGTTGTTGGTTTCTTTATTTCAATCAAATATATGGACTTATTTTTAGCATGCATTAAAGATTGCATGCCTAATACTAGGAAGGTTAGATGTGTAGATGATCAATTGATTACAAAATTGGATGGTCCTTCAACCAGTATCATTTTTAGGCTTTCATGAAAAGATGAGGATGCTAAGATGAACATGGATATTTTAGATCAATTGTTTCTCGAGGACACTTGCCAAATTAATATTACTAAGTATTTGATGAAGGTACACAATAAAGGCTTAAGAACTTGTATTGATCTCACTTCAATGAGGACATCTCAGACATTGTTACTATACTGGACTGAATAATGAGGAAGGATAAAACTACTTTTTTCTAGTACTAGGCATGCCATTTTATCACAATAACTTGCCATCGACAATAATTCATTATTTGGGGTAAAATAACAAGTGATAATTTGCACAATCAATTGGCAAATTTTGAAACTAGTCAACATTTTATGTCATCATAATTTTTTATGCAATAACAAGTATGGAGTCATGGCTTGAGCTATAAATGCAAGGAGTATACGACGAATACTAAGAGGGGGGGTGAATTATTATACCAAAAAATACTGAACTCAAATACTTAAACAGTTTAGCAGTAAACCGGTATAACAGTCTTACTAACAAACCGGTTAACACAAATGCAAACCAAACAACAAATAAGGCATTCACCCACAGAAGCACAATCACCATAACACAAGAGATTTTGACGTGGAAACCCAAATGGGAAAAACCACGGTGAGATGAACCTCACAAGTAACTATCTGCAAAATAGTAACCAGACCGGTTAAGGTCAGACCGGTTAAGGTCATACAATGTTCTTCACCAGAACAGATCCTGTTAGGAATCTCAATCTCTGTTAGGAGATAAGTCCGATTAAAGATAACCTTGTGAGAGGATTTCCGATCCACATATGTGAACCACCTTGTTAGAGGATTTTTACAAAGGCTTTTCTGGGCCTACCCGGTTAAGGGTTTCAGACTTGTCGAAGATGTGAGTAATCAACAAGTGAATGATCTAGCAAATAGCATAGTTTGCTTGGTTAGATCCATGATAGCTCATTGCTAATGCATTTCAGCATTACTTCAGTCTTCAGTAAAATCCACACTCTGTTACAGCACACAGACTTGATCTCCTTTGGAGGATTCCATTCATGGAGCATGGCATGGATTCATGCTTGGATATATGGGAATGCATTAGAGGGTTTGATGGTTTGAGAGTATTCATTGTAATTTTGTAAGTGCTTTGCATTGCTTTACGGATGATTAATACATGAAGTATGGATGCATTTGGAGGCTTGATTTTTTCCCCATGAGGGTTTTCCTAGAGTATATCTTGTGTTTGTGGTTTGTCTATTTGATATTTTCATAATGGTGATTAAGCTAAAAATTTATATTGTTAGTGGGTGCTTGTGCTTGTACTTGGATCTTCTCCCGTCTGTCACTGCACTTACTACCGCCAGCCATCGCTGCAACTCCCCAGTGACCCTATTTCCACTCGTGCCTCAACTCCAACGTCAGTCGTACGATCGACATAGCAGGCATACACGTGGCGCACACTTATTCGCCACCTCAGCATTAGCAGTGTCACGCAAACAACCCAGTTGGCACGCACAGTCACTTGTCGTGCAGCCACTTGGACAGCCACATCCGCAATACGATGCCATGTCAACATGACACGCAGTCGCCTCATCAGCAAACCATACAACCACGTCATCAGGGCAAACCAATCATTTTCTACCACATGTCATAACCTCCCAAATTGCTGACATCATCATTTTGGTGACGTCCATATGGCCGTCAAATTTAACCTCCCAGATTGTTGACGTCATCATTTTTTTGAAAACTTGGCAAGCTCCTCCCGTTGAGCTTTTTGATTTTGCAATTCAACTTCAAATGGCCATATCTTGCTCTTTTTTGCTCCTTTTTTGGTGCAATGTTTTTTGAAATGGGCTAATTTTTCATGTACTTTCTCGTGCTGGCATTAGTTTCTGATTTTGATGGACAGATATTTCAAAAATCTCAGTTTTTGGTGAGTGTACCTATCCAATCTTCGTTTCTGCAACTTCTAAAACTCTGTTTGGGCTCATACGAACTCCTTTTCAGGTGCCGTTTTTTTTAAAGTGCATAATTTTTCGTCTACTTTCATAATCTGCTATCATTTTGCAGTGATTTTGAGTAAAAATTGTACTTTCAGCATATGGTCTTTTTTGGCCAATTTGGCACTTGTATTGCATAGATCTATCTTTCTGGTCTTTTGCATTGTAATTCTTAGCCTATTGGGGCAGTTGTAAAACAAAATCAAAAGTCCACCTTGCCATTGTTTGCAAGTGGCCTATTGTACACGCACTATATATAAAGTGTCAAAATCATCATTTTGGGGGGGTCCTTTGATTGAGTGAATTTGGGGGGGTGTCTTTTGTGTTTTTTTTCTCGTGTTCTTTCCATTTTCCTGCTATGGGTTCTCCTAAGTTTCCTCTCTTAACTCCTCATAATTATGCTACTTGGAAAATTGATGCATGGAGTAAACTTATGGAAAAAGGATTAACTCATTACATTGATGGAACTATTGTTGCTCCCGCTGATCCTAAGGCTGATCTTGTTGCTCACTTGGATTGGCTCACTAAGAACATCATGGCAATTGGTACCTTAAGAAAGTATGTATCAAAGGATCTCATCTTTCATATTGAAAAATGTACCTTAATTAAGGATGCTTGGCAAAAGTTTCAAGACTTGTATGGTCAAGTTGATGAGATTAGGGGATATCAAATTGATAGTGATCTCACCATGTTAGATCCCAAGAACTTTGATACTATACAAGATTATGTCACTAAAGCAAAAGAGTTGAGGGCACAACTCAAAGATTGTGGCATTGATAAAAAGGATACTCAGTTGATCTTCAATTTGATAGGCAAACTTCCACAAGAATATGCAGCATTTGTTTCTAGCTTCCAAACCCATAGGATGACAATGGGTTCAAGCTACACAATGCCTACATTTGATGCTTTTGCCGAAATGTTGATGGAACAAACTAAGTTGATAAGCATGGGCATTCTTAAGACTTCTAAGTTTCAAGCATTAGTGGCAAATCAAAGGAACAAAGGAAATCAAGGAAAGGACAACTCAAACAAGAAGACATGGCAATCAAAGCCTAAGCACAAAGTATCACCTTCTCCACAACAAGGAGATTCATCCTCTTCCAAGAAGGACAATTCACCAAAGAAGAGAGACCTACTTGTGCCTATTATAAAAAGGTTGGTCATGAGGAGCGTCGTTGTCATTCTAAGAAGATTGAAGAGCTCACACACATCCTCAAAAAGCACAACATTGATTTGCCTAATTCCTACAAGAAGGAGGATTCATCAACTTCCACTTCCTCACATTCAAAAGGGAAAGGGCAAGCATTCATGGCCTCTACAAGTGGGAAGACTCACTCTTTTGGGACAAGAAAAGGAAAAGCTCTTTGAGCTACTACAAGTCATGATTCAGGGAGATGGCTTCTACATTCAGGGGCTTCTCATCATATGGCATCTTCGCAGTCTATGTTTTCTACATTTGAGCATTGTACCATGCCGCAGATTTTGATGGGCAATCATACATACATGGATGTGATTGGGAAAGGAACTATTGCCATTGGGGATAACTCCTTCAATGATGTGTTGTGTGTACCCCATTTGACAAACAATCTTCTTTCCATCTATCAAATCACACATGGGGCACCAAAGAGAATTGTGGAGTTCACACCTTGTTAGTCCTCCCTTCTTTTCTTTGAGTTTCAATTTGAAGGTCGTCCTTTAATTTTTATTCTCCTTTTCGGTTGTATATTTCCTTCCTTTGAACTCAAGTCATTGAACCTTGCCTTAGTTCAAAGTTGAAGTTCAAAGCGCACTTTAAAGACAGTTGTCTTCGTGGCTTTGTATCATGGTAAAGGCGAGCGCTTTGTTGAAAATTCATATTGAACTTGAACCTTTGAACCTTTTGGTTCAAGGTTAAGGTTCAAAGTTGATCATGCGTCAGTTATGTCTTTGCTCGTTCGTTGTCCTTTCGTTGTTATGTCGTGAAGACTGTTTTATGTTCTGTTCTATGTTATTCCTCAAAGTTGAACTTGAACCTTTGAACCTTTCGGTTCTTGGTTCATGGTTCAAAGTTCGAAATTCATAGTTCGAGGCTTCATTTAGAAGTGGTGCGCATATCATGGAGGAAAAATGGCGGCGAGAAAGGGGAATATTCCGGGTAGTTCGAAAAGTTAGTTTCTAATTATGGCAAATTGTTACATCCCACTTGTGCCGTAATGATTTTGTGCAGTATTTACGTCCTGATACATGTTAACCCTAATGCGTTTTTGATATACTCGTATGATGTATAATGTGCCTAGTTTTATGCTTTAAATGATGGATTTGTTTAGATGATTATACATATGGGAATAATGATAATTATGTTTTCTATGCAAAATTGATGTACTTTGATTTAGTAATTGAGGAATTTCATTTAGCAATATGATATCATGTTTCACTTTTATCACGATTTATTAATTGTCAGAACTAGACATGATTTGATCTAACCGATTTCCGTGGGCCAAGTGTATGCAGGAGACCGTCGTCCTCCACAAAAGGAGGGAAAGTATCATCAAGTCGGGAGGTGAAAGGATGGGAGAACTCAATGGCGTTTGAAAACCCTAGCCTAAGCCAGGTAAACCTAAGTTGATCTTGTCGGACCTTGATTAGCCAATGCGTTAGGTAACCTGGTAGGTCAGTGCATAGAACCTAGGGTTTGTCGCTTTTAATAATTATTAATTATAAATATTAATAAAATATTTCTTTCATCATTAATTAAGTTGACTGGACTAATGTTACTTTTATTACATAGATATATATATTTTTATATATATACGTCACAAATATATCCTATATGAGTACCTGGGTATGGTAGTACGTATATCTGGTCGTATACGTACTACCACAGTCAAGTATTTGTAGGGAGTATAGGTCGCATGTGTATATATATATATATAAATATAAATAAATATGTAATTTTAAATTAAATTATAAATTTAATGGCAATGTTTATGAAAATTGCCCACCTAAAGTTGCTATGTGATTTGGCTAAGAATATATTATGGCAATAGTGAGAAATATAAGTTTTAAAATAAACCATTAATTTATCGCTCCTCCTTGCATATGATTTTTATCGGGCATAAAGGAGATGAAGGAAAACAAAGCAAATTTAAAAAAAAAATAATAAGCATGTTATATTGCACATCATATATATCTTTTATCAAGCCTTTTTGGAAAAAGGAGGGGCTGAATAGTTATCGCAAAACTTCATAAGAAGAGAAAAGAGATATTTTCACGAGAAAAAGCTTGGTGAAGAAGCCAAAAAAAATTGCATAGTGCGTGAGGGCTGCAGTCACGAGAATCATGAGGCAGGTTTTGAATTCCGCCTGGTATTAGGGCGTGGCAAGCAGTAATATGTTTTAGGGTGAATACATAAACAAAGGAGGAGGGATTAAAGGGATTCATCTTCTTCTTGACGGCAAGAATGTAATGGACACCCTAAAATGCCCAAAAACTAAACCAACTGCTAATAGGAATTTAGTCAAATAGTTTGCATCCAACTCCTTATTTCTCCGTTTAATGTTTAAACCCCTTATGGCTTCGGAAATGAAATGTTTGTTTGTTTTAAGTCTTTGCATAGATTTGAAATCACATAACATGAACTAGAAGGAAATTACAATAATATGCAACATGAAGATTGAACTACTACTGATATGATATTATTTCTAGAATTAATTAAATCAAATACATAGCAGATTTTTCAACTCACTAAATACTCCAGCATTTTTGACATAATGTTCCAACAATGACTTCCCATCTTGCTGCTATAGTAACATGAATAGTGTCATGCTACAGTAACATGAATAGTGTCGTGCTACAGTAACCTGAATAGTGCTGCGCTACAATGCTGCTATAGTATTAATTAGTCTTCAATCAGTCCAATATCTTCAAGAAATCGTCCCTTCAGAATGGCATAAGCATCGGACAAGAAGTGAAGAAGGTATGAGAAAAACACCAAATCTGCTTGTAGCTGGAGATGGACCTAATCTACCTGCTAATGAAGCTGATAGCAATGGATTCCAAAGGCCAAACCCCAAAGGAATGACATCTAGAATGTCACAAGAGAGGATAGACGTCCCCTAATGCCAAGAATGGACGTGCAACTCACACATCAATTTCTTCTCAACATGCTGAATGAAGCCACAAAAGCTTCCTTTTATTCTTTCTCCAAGGGTCGACCCAACTCACTTGAGCAATGTGGGATAAAAGATGTGCAATATAAAACATATTAAAATATTCACTTATGTCTCCCTTGGGTGCCCCTTTGATTTGCACACATCCCTATAAAATAAATATTAAAGTAACACTTTAATATTTTACAATTAAATTAAATGTTACTTTATTAACACTCCAGGCATTAAAATATATTAGCAATCGGACTCCGAATAGCGTGAGTGATAGCTCGTCGGAAAGCTCTCGCTGTGGAGTATCGAATCCAATCACCAAAACTAGCCTCCGTTGTGTCCTGCTGACTTACTAAAAATAGTAAGTATGCCTGAAACTAAGTAAATCAACTCCGTTTTGGCCCAAACTGGAAATGACTAGGCCAAAACACTCCAGGATCCCCTTAAACCCTTCGTTAGCCCTCGGGACCATGTAGAGCTAGGCTAACGCACATGCACTTGGTCAACTACTAAAGTGGGGACATTACAAGGAAAGAGGGTTTTGCTCTGCTATTTTGTTATTGTTCAGCTCAGCCATTACGAAATATAGAGGGTTTTGTTTGAGAAGGGCGTTGGAGTGCATTCTTTGACAAGGTTCTACATTTCTCAGGTCATGTAGTCTGGCTGCCCTATGAATTTGATAATTCTTCTTCCATTTCTCATTCAAGTTTCTAGAAAAATAGAGGAAAAGAACGAAATGCAGTGTATTCTCCTTTATGTCTTGAAATTTCTTAATTATTTTCATTTAGTGGTGTGAATGTTGAAAAGTATTCTAGAATGGAGAAGGGCAAATCCTTATGCAGTCTTTAAATGACAAAATACGCAATATATCTGCTTATTCCGGTATTAAACCAGATTTACTTGTTGTTCTTGGTAAAATTAGAATGGTTATGAAATTATGAACTGGTTCTCATACCTGCACAGTTATGGGGAAAATATATATATGCTCATAAATATATATATGTATACATGGGTATGTGTATATATATATATATATATATATATATATATATATATATATATATTTATGTGTATAGATGTAACTTTGGAATGTATATGTTATGAAAGGTCAGGAAAATTATTTTAGTGTTGAAAGGTTGTATGGAATTAAACCAGTAAGGTGTTTTTATTCCTTCAGACGTTATAAATCTGGAATTATAGTGGGTAACCCAACACGTGCCCAAATTCCTCAATAACATTGTTCTATTTTAAATAGTTTTCATAACCAGAGTAGACAGCAAGGTCACACTGTTATCAGACCAGCATGATTAAGGTTTGCTTTTATGAATGAATATATAAATGTAATTATATCTATAAATACACTATTAGGTGTGTATTTATATATATAAATATAGTTATATCTAAGTAATGATGTGTAGGCCTGGAAATTATGTTTACTCACACCATTCAGCTACTGAAATCTGAAAATCATAAGAACATAATTAATATTGAGGTGCGGGACGGCTCCTTTTGGTCAAACTTAAACCAAAAAACCATAAAGTTTATAATCGCAGGTTTAGGTTATAAATATATTATACACCTTTACGCGAGTACATATATCCCTAAACTAGATATAATTGTGTATAGTCAACTGCAGGTTTATGTGTTAGATTTGCATGTATTCTTCAGCTGAACTACTGAAGTAAATCTTATCCTCAGAATCTCTACCTTCTTGAAATCTATGTATTTGTGATACAAAGGTCAAGGCTATTGTGAAGTCTATCCTAAATAAAAATAAGTTGTAAACCTTAGACATCGTGATTACTCACTTGTACATGTGAAGGGTGGGTACACGTACACATAAGTGCAAGTACTTGGGCATATACCGGCAAGTATGTACCAGTGAAGTTATAACTAGTAATATTTGACGTATATGCAAGGGTAATTGTACTCACGTGTCCGTGTACGCATATCTTAGCATGCACGGATAGACACGTTCCAGTATAGCGATGCAGACTTGTACCAAGCCAGGGGTTCAGTCGAAACCTGTTGGAAACATAGTAGTTGTGCGAGAAAGAAATGGTTGTTAACACTTGAAATATCTATACTATAACTATTGAACACTAAACCCAAGAAGGTCCTTAGAATTACTTTCGAGTTCAGCTGAACTCCTCAACCCAAACTTTTGCCGAGAAGGGTGAGATCATTGACAGCACGAAGACTCGTTCTTACAATGTAAAAACTTGGCCAAGGTGATGTTGCGTAATGCATGCACTAGTCTAATCTTTAGCACCAGATACACCCTTAGTCAGAGCGTCATACTAGTAGGGAGTTACCCTTAGTGCATGACCGACTAAGTGTGTAGGTCCTAACACCAAGTCTCAGATGGCATTGAGTTCTCGTATTCCTTTACCTCCCTGCGAAGGGTCGGGCTAGTCCAGAAGGATATGGCATGGGGGACTAGATAGTCCGTGGTTGGGCGGAAAAGCGCCTTAATGATACTTTCCCTCCCCACCAGTATCATGGCAGAGTTTGAAGTTCAGAATTTAGCTTCAGTTGAAAAGTACTCTCTAAACCCTATCTCTTTCATTTCATGCACATTAATTAATTCTTAATATTGCATGTATGCTTAATTTTGAGTCCAATGTACTTAATCTTCAGTTATCGTTATTCGTGTTTCTGTTTTTAAAAAAAAAATATATATATATATATATACATCTTGCTATGCTTTTGTTAACAGCTATTCTTTTGCAACGGTTAGATTATTTGAATTTAAATTTCTTTCAATTCCCAGCATGTTACACAAATAATCATGGTAATTCGTGTGTCATGTAATGGAATGACCTGAAATTAAATGTATGTCGGATATCCATCAAATCAGGTGTCAATTCACACAAGCTTACTTAATTAGTACAGCTAGCTAGGATTTGAGTGAGATTTTATTCATTTTTGTTGCAAAAGCTAGCAATCTTTCTAGTACCTTCTCAGTAGTCGTGAAAACGAAGGAAGCCGGAGGTATTGTATCTACATTCAGAAGGTTTTCGAGAATTTGCTGCCGGGATCAGGTTAGTTTCAATTGTTTCTTCTTCTGCTGTATTTTCTTGTTCGGAAGCTAGTTGTTGTCTGTTTCCTTTGTTGTGTAGAGGAATTCATTTTATGCCTTAAATTTTTTGATAAATATGAGAGGGGCCATCATGAGGCCAACTCTGCCGAAATTGGGGCGTACTTCCTTTTTGGTTAGCTAACTTCCAGAGATGGGTGACACTTCACTAGCACAAGCAGACCTCACTGATTTCCTTGAAAGAGTTAAGAATCCAGCCCAAAATACCATGATGGAGAAAATTGTAAGAAGTGGTCTCATTGAGGCCATTGCATTTCCTGTTGCGGCACCATGCCCGAAGCTGGTTTTAGAATGTATGAACCGATATGATGCAGAACACAGATGTATTAGGGCCATCAATGGTGAGGTGTTGTTGAAAATTGATAGGGAGACCGTAATGGCAGCCATGGGCATTCCTCATAAGGAGCCGTATGAAGATTGGACCATTGGTACTTCATACTCTTTCTTTTCTGAGAAGAAAAGAACTTACAGAAGCGTAATTGCTAGAAACTGGTTGAAAATTCAAAAAGGAGGTTCCAGGTTACGAAGGCCACTCAACAGAGAGCATTTCATAACAGAAGTACGAGATATTGTTGTTCTGTTGAACAGATTGAAGGGAAATGCCCATGCCTTTTATTGGGAAGAGTGGATGTATTTCTACATTCAAGTCATGTTGAATGGAAGCGCGTACCTAGATTGGGGACAAGTTGTTGCAGAGAGACTGCATGAGAGTTTAAACAAATTTGCAAGGATGAGTGGTTTTTATATGTCCTCGTACATGTTTTATATGCTTGCCTACACTCGAGATTGGAATGGCTTACACCATGAACCCTGGATTGATGGGATAAGGGTCTATGAATACTATCCTCGCCTGCAACAGCAGAGATGTGCTGAAAACTTCATGAGGTGGAATGATATTTTTGCAGGTAGATTGGTTCATGACTAGGATGCCACCTCATCTTGTTCATCCTTGACCCTCAATTTGCTCCTTGCCTTGGAAAATCTTCACCTTCTCGACTTGGGCGTGGAATCTTGATCATGGAGGAAATTTCTATCTTTCACACTTTTCCTTGATAACTTCATTTTGGCACCAGACTCCTACCTTGGGCGCTATTTCTACACTAAGGAGGAATTTTGCAATTTTTAAGTTTTCCTTGACCTTGTGATTTTAGCACCCTTCTCCTTCCTTGGGCGCTATTTCTCCTTGGAGGAGGAATTTTGGTTTTTGAACATTTTCCATAGCAACCTCCTTTTGGCGCTAGACTTGGCACTTGGGCGCTAAATGCTTATGGTGGTGGAATTTTGCATTTTTGTTACCTTCATGACCACTTAATTTTGGCGCTCAACTACTTCACTTAGGCGCTAAACTCACTTGATGAAGGAATCTTGCCATTTTTCAAAATTTTCCATGACAAGCTTGAATCGGTGCCCTATAACCACCTTGGGCACTGAAAGCACTTGGTCAAGGATTTTCACATTTCTTTCATTTTCCACAACAAACCTTGCCTAGCACCCCCTTCTGCTCCTTGGGCACTATTTCGCTCACATGGAGGAATGTGCAACTTCCTAGATTTCCATGACTTGGTCATTTTGGCGCCCTAGTCAGGACCTAGGCGCCAATTCCACTTAGGGGAGGAATTTTCAATTTTTGGAATTTTCCATGGCCAACCTCATTTGGCGCCCTGACTTGGGCTTGGGTGCCAAATTCACTTGATGAAGGAATTTCAAGTTTTTACCAGACTTGGCCAGTTTGAATGTTTCCAGATTTAGGATGCCATTTTAGGAATTGAGGTGGATTTTACCAGACTTTGGAGATTTTCCAATGCTTTCATTCCTGGAATGATTCCCACACTTAACCATTTTTTATCAATACCCTGCTTTTCCAATTCTCCGGATTTGGAAATGATCATGAACATCTGGTCTTCAGTACTTGCCTGCGAAGAACCTACCATAAATAGACCTTCCAAAAATAGAAAGTGTTTCAAAATGTCCACATTAGGGCAAAATAGGATGCAAGGAGACTAAAAATAGAAACTTACTAAATAGAAATTACTAAAAATAGTAAGTTTAATTTTCAGCAAAATTAGACCAATCCGGGAGGCAGTGAAATCCCTAAAAAATAGGAACTTTCTAAAAATAAAAAGTTACTCAGAATTCGCTCAAATTTCATGTGCAGGATCCTTAAAGGGCCCTAATTTCAATGTAACACTCAATTTTTCGAAAACCCTAAAATCTAGGTCTGAAGGACAAAACCCTAAAAATGACAAAATGAGCTCCAAACTTAGCCAAATTTGCTCAAACGAGCTGCAAAATTGATCAAATTGACCCCCAAACACTTGCAAAACAAAGAGATCGAAGAGACTGTTGCGAACAGACCCCAAAAACCAAGACCAAAAGACCGAGAGGACCTTAAAAGTAGGGGTCCCCATTTGGAATGGGGTGATGCGTGATTAGGTCACAACAAAGCTGAGGGAAGAGTTGACGATTCCTATGTGGCCAAGAGTGCAAAAGAAGCAACGGAACATCTGAATCAAAACTCCCGAATAAGCAACTTCCAAGCGCAAGGTTTGCATCAAAATAAAACCATGGCAAGCCCTAGTGGAGAAAAAAAAGTTGCCCAAGTTTACAGGCAATGAATCGAAGGATCCCATCAAGCACTGTAAGACTTATGAAACAATTTGGACAACAAATGGGCAAGATGATAAAACAATTTGTCTACGATCTTTTCTAACCACCTTACAAGGTGTAGCGATTGACAGGTAATTTACCTCTAATTCTCTCCTCGAGTTGTTTGAACTTAAGAGTTGTTTTTTTGTGTCGCCACTCATTCTTCCACCAAACATTGATCCTTAGCAAGCCACTTGGACCACCACCAATCCATCATTAAAGAAGTCGAGTAACCAAATGATCCATCTTCTGATACAGAAATTGAGCAAGTTGATCCATCCTTTGATACAGAAATTGAGCAAGCCTCCATAAATACATAGGAGAGATTAAAGAAATCCTTTGAAGAAGAATTTAAATTGCTTCTAGATGATAACAAAATAGTAGCAAAAATTTACAATATAAAAAAGGTAAGCACGAAAAAGTATGAGCTTATAATCATAGACTTAAAGAATTGCTAGTAAAATCGGAAACAAAACCACTTGATGGCCTAAAAAAGTGATAGTTCATTGAAGGTTTGCGTCCATCATTAAGAAAAAAATGAAAGCAATACCACCCTCGTCCTATTCTAAAGCATGCTATCGATCGATGGACATAGAAAGTGAAGATAAAATGTCCTCATGTGGTAAAAGAAAAATGGAGGGAGATGGAAGTTTCGATGACAATAAGGAGGGAGATGGAAGTTTCGATGACAATAATGACAATGAATTGGGAACGGTACAAATACTCCAAAGGGAGATGCTTTGAATGATGAAAGAATCAAAGGTGGAGAAAGAAACCAACAAAGAAACTAATGAACTATGGTGTACTAAGTGCAAAATTGAGGGGCATGCAAAAGGTAATTGTCCTTGAAGGATGTTTTGTGAAATTTGCCAAGTTATGGGTCATTCAATAAAGGAGTGCCCATAAAATTTGAAGACCAAAAGTACACAAGTACTCTTCACACAAGGAGAGTCCACTCCATTGAAGCCACTAAATGCATCTCCGAGCAATTATTGAAAACAAAGAGGGTGAAATCAAATACAGACTCCAAAGGACATCTTATCATATAGTGTCGACAATGTAGTGAGTGGGGACACTTTGCGAGAGACTACCAGAACAAGCAAGACAAAGTACAATTATTATAGAAATGGTGTGGATCGGGTGACCACAAAGACACCGACTACCTAAAGCAAAAGGGTATTGTTGATGTGTTTTCTATGACACCATGCAACACAAAATGAAATACTAAGTATTATATCCTCTCTTGAACAAAGATCTCTTAGATGCTAAACTATGCGATCAAATGAGACGACTCCAAGGTTCTGATAGTTAGGTCTCGACTTTATATGTGGATAGACTTAGTGTGTTGATGTGGTTTTGCTAGAATCACTGTAATGTCCCTTGTAGAGACGCTTAAATTCAGCTTATGATCTATGAGATTTAGATGTCCAATATGGCAAGAACTAATGGCATTAAATCAAGTTGTATAAATGGGGATATAGATATAAACTTTCGACTTGTTTTAGAACAACTTCTAAATTGAATTGATTGACACTAATCTTGATTGTTGATCACTTATACATTAATAGTAGAAGATATTATGTCAATAATAATGATGCTATGTCTCTGAAATGAATACAGAAGTTTGTTTGAAATAAGAAAGTCTGATTTGATTCCTAGTTCGAGAATGGATGATTGATAAGCGGTTGTAATCGTTGTTTCTGAATTATGACTTTAAGATCATGCATCTGTATGTATAAGAGGCTATGCCTCAATTTGTAATGTCCCATTTCAAATGAATTGCTGATTTGTTCATGCACTCGATAATTTGGCCTTCATCCTGCTCACCACAAACTCCTCCAAATCTGGGAATAAAGAATATATACCAATTTCACAATGCCCATTTGTGAGGATATGATACCCCTTTAATATGTGAAGAGAGGTTGTGACAGTGGGGAGTTGTATCCTTGGGTTTGGAGATCAAACCTTTCCTCAATCATGTTAATGCATGGTAGCTTATGCAAGATAAGATCTTCCTAACCTTCCTTGTTCTGTTATTTATCTACATGCTTCATGTCTGATTTATATTGCATATGATTATCGGATTGTACAAACATTGCTTATCATTATGCTATCGGGCTAACAACCCGATAGCATATTAATGTCAATTGTTAATTGGCATTAATATGCTATCGGGGTATTAACCCGATAGCATATTAAATGCTATAAGTTATCGGGTTAAATTCGCCGATACATACTTGCTATCGGGTGCATAAACATTGGCACCGATTCACATCTGTTATCGGGCTTAATTATATCGGGCATATTTGTTATTGGGTTTAATGAATACACTGCTTCATTTGGCATTAACATTGGTTAACAAATGCACCGGTTGGATTATATACATTGTGCACTTTGAATCATCGGTGTTTATATGAACCGATTCATTAAATTGATCAGTCATTATATTATGATATTACAATATGCTATCGGGGGTTTTTGAACCCATAATCAGCATTGTGTTAATGGTATAATTGTAAAGGCACCGATCAATGGGTGCATTGATCGGTCATGCCTAAAAGGCATGACCGGTCAATACACCAATTGACCGGTTGCCTAAATGATATATATGCCAATTGAATTCATTTGGAGAAGACAGAGAAAATATTAAATGATCTCTCTCCTTCAGACCTGCAGATAAAAATCAGAATTATTAGACATTGACATAATTCCTCATATCCATATATAGCATTCATAGTTCATAACTTGTTCTTTAATTAAAATTGAAATAACTTTACAAATCATGACCCTTCATAAATTCTAATCACACCCTTAGTTATTGGTTGTTAGCTTTAATCTGATTTCTTTATAAATCGCATGATAAGGCATTATTCTCCTATTCTACTCTACTTGATATCTAACGATATGATTGCTAACTATTCACCTTTACAAATGAGAGAGTAGAGCCTTATACAGGGGCCTCATTACATTTCAAAGGTTCAAATTAACTCTCAAATCAACGGTCGCAACAAAACCCTAATTAGGGTTTGTTACAACAAACTTCCTTCTAGCCAATAAAATGATTACAATAAATAGGGCACATGTCCTTCTTTGAATGTCAGCCAATGAGTGATGAGGTTAGGTATATTGGGCCAACTTCAATGCACTACCATGTGTCACTTGATATTTCTTTGAAAGAGTCAAGTGCGATGCATATGGACATATTGATGTGGCACAATCTGACGGGTTGGATGATGACTAGGATGCCACCTCAGCTTGTTCCCAAATTCTTTCACTTCAAAATGTATAGCTTGATGTAGTTCTTATTTTTCTATCATCTTCATGTCACAAATTTGCCCTTTCCTTGATGTACTTGAATAGTGGAACATGTTGCAAATGTGTATCTTGACATCTCCATTAATTTTCCTTGATCTTCTTCATTGCGATTGACTCCTTGATGTTGATCCTTGTATTTGCTTTGTTGTGCTATGCACACACTCCATGTCTTCGACAGGGACCCCCTTCCTTTTTTTGCTTTGCTAGCCATGAGAGAGAGAGAGAGAGAAAGCTTTGGGGGTATAGGGAGTCAGGGTGAAGTCCAAGCAAGAGGAAATGGGGTGAACTCAGGTCCATGGACCTGTATTTGTACTGCAACATAGGAGTTTGAGGGCTTAGGCATAAGGAGAACAAAGCAAGTGAAGAGGAAACGCAAGGAACGAGGCCTAAATTCACCCCCCCAAATTATAGGTCAGCCCAGGCCGAGGAAGGAATCTTGGGCTTTCCTTTGCAAAGTTCGGTGGTTGGCTTTCGAAAAGGAATAAGCATCACTGCTAAAGATGTTCTATGTGCAAAAATCATTCAATGGGCTCCATTTTGAGCTCACGCTAAGGCAGTCCTAGGCCAAATTAGAACAAAGGCAGCTCAAAATTTATTGTTTTTTAAGCCCAAAAGTCAGATTACCGTGAACAGGAACATGTACAGTGCTGCTACAGTGACGTGAACAGTGTTAGCAGCAGGTTTTGATTTGTTTGAGCCAGGATTTGTTAGTATTTCATTGCTACGTTGTGCATAGGGTTTGGAGGAGATTTTTGAAGAAGGATTTGGCATATTTTCGTAGAGTTTGGCATTGTTCAGCTAGAGTTTGGAGGTCAGCTTTATATATCAGAATTTCAAGGGTCATTTGCTGCCTATATCAGCCAGCTACTTCATATTCGGTCACCATTTGAGGCAGTTGTGCTTTCCACTTGATAATGGGCTTCTATTTATGCATTCAGGTATGTCTGAAATCTTTTTGATTAATTATAACCCTCATATCTGAAGGAACTCGTTCACTGTTGTAGTAATTTCATGTTAATTTATATCAGATTTAACATGTGAGTAGTTTTAATTTTCTTTCTATTACTTAGTTCACAACTAAGCTATATGACTATGAACTCTATGTGCAAGTTGCTGCAAATATGAGGAGAACACAAATTAATTCACAAAGTATTTGCTGGACTGCAAATTAAAGAGATCGATGTCTTATTGGCTTGCACTTTCGATTTTTGTACTTGCCTTTCGAATCGAAATCTATCATGATATATACAACACAGTTTGGGCATGTCGATGAATAGACATGCCTCCACGTAAGTGGAGACATGTCTCTTCATCGAGATGCCTCTCTAAATACCGATTCACATAACCATTTGTTTGCAAGATAACGATTCACATAATCATTTGTTATTATTAACAGCAGGTAACGATTCACATAATCGTTGGTTATTATTAACAGCAAGTAACGATTCACATAATCGTTTTGATATGAAGATCGACCATATCGATTCAAACAGCGATTAATAATATCGAACTGTTTAATGTGGATGATCGATTTATATTGATCATTCCATTTGATCAATATAATCAATACTTATGATCATTTAGAAAATGATAAATAATTCGGTGCTCATATTCAATTTGGTATAAACAACATGACTATAAATTCAATTTAATCACTAGATTAATATAATTGATATTACTTATCGATTCAACATGAATTTAATCTCATTGATTTATCAACAGCATGATTAATAATTTAATATTCCAATCATAAATTATGTATATATAAATATTCATATATATAATAATAATAAGAGCACTTATTATTATTACATATATAAATATGTATATACACATTAACAAATCATTAATCATGTTGATGGTATAATCAGCATTACTTATACATATGATTTGATGAGATTACTCCGACCCAAGCTATAAATCATCAACACTCCCTCTTAGCTAGGGAGGAGGATCATAAGGTACTCATAGTAGAACTACACATAGTGTAGTAGATATCATTATATGATATCAAGAGCAATGGTCTACAAATATCAACAATTATGATATTCACCAAAAGCTCACAATATCCATTATGGTATGTGCACTAGAATCAACCACATGATGTAGGGATATAGAAGATCATGGTATACCCACAAATATTAAGCACTTAATATCCACCATGACATATCTCAACAATCCAACCTATAGATATCAACCTTATGATATACAATCGATATTGTTTTAAGAGATATGGACTATCATGACATGTTCACAGATATCAACCATATGATATCTATCATGATAGACTGTAGAGTTATTGTAAAGTTGTCACCTTCCAATAACTACTAGAAGTACAAGTGATTATCATTCAGAAGTAGTCACTTCTTAATGATGCACACAGGTGCCCATAAGGTCATGAAAAAACACACATGACAAAAGAGTTTATATTAAACTTCTTTTAGAATTTATTAGTACAATAATAAAAAATGTTAAAAGACTCAATTCTCAGAAGTTACATTTCAATCATACCAAGCTTACCTCTGAAATGTAACTCTATCTAAGGGTGGAGATAAGGACTTTCACCTCAAGTCTCTCTCAAAGAGAAATGTATTATCAAATCACAGAAGATCACTAATGTTGAGCCTCCCTCTCAATTAGAGCTTCATTTTTCCATATCTCCAAGCTTGTCTTGAAGGTTTGCATCACCCTTGGTGAATCCCAAGCCCACCAAGTATCCATCCATCCATGGAGCTCTATCTCATGAATCATAGATTCCTCTAGCTGCTGCAATTTCCTGATCACTAGACAAACCATCTCGACATGGTCTACTCCCTCTAAATCAATATGATCAAGATCCTCTAGCTGCTCCCTCTGAAGCTTGAAGTACTAACCTCAACCTCCTAACCTTCTCGTCCAAGGTTGCTTCTGTAGGTTTGTCAGGCTCCCTCTGAATGATGATTCTTCCTCTTCGAAGAAATGCAAGCAATTCTCAAGATTTCCCTTCCTTGAATGCAATCTCTCATCATCCTTATGCACCCCAGTCTATCCTGAAAGCATTAAGAGAGATTACTAATAGTTCAAGACTATCTCGAAGAGAAATATCAATGTCAGAATCATACATGATTCAGACAATGATACCATCATATATGATTCACTATCCCAATAGCAAGAATTAATGACAGCATGAAAAAATTCACGAACATTATTCAACCATAAAAATACTTATCTCTTATTAATCTTGAAATTGTGTCTGAAATTTTTCATCCACTGAGACACTCAGTCCAGGAACATCGTCCTTCAAGCCTGAGACACGCCAACCTTCTTTGAGTGTTGGAAGTTGGGCCTTTCCAGTTAGTGACTAAAGACTCATAAACGTCAAGTTGTTGTTAGTTAGTGACATAGATACAATGCATGGCATGCAACTCACTTTCACTGGGAAGGGCTCTTGAAACGGCTTATTGTTTAGGTTGCAACTATATTAATGGCTCCCAACTATTACCATTTCCAATGTCATAATTGAGATTTGGTTCCTCCCACTAACTTTAGAATTACTCTCACCAGAATGGTCATGCATATACTAGGAATACTGTGCCAAGAACAAATCGCACCAGTCATTCAAATCTTTTGAATTTTCTAAGAGACCTTTAAAGAAGCTACACAAATATGAGAAGAACTGATTTTCATTTGTCATGAGCCTCACTAGTCACCATCAACCACAATGCAATGTGAAAGTCGGGCTCCAATAAAACTCTCACACCACAACGTTAGAAAGCAAATTCTAGGATAAACTGGTTCATGCTAAAATAAGAATGAGTGGATTGACACTTCCACTGTGGTCTGAACGGAAGACTCGCACCTAAGGCATGAATATTTATGCTATGCCAAGAAGACTTAACTCCGCAAAGGACGAAACAATTCTACCATCCAATAATCACGATATCAGCGAATTAACCAATCAAAACAACGCCAGTGCAGATACATTTCTTTATATCCATTATAATAACAATAATCTTTGCTTCCAAAATCTTGACCCCCAGGCTCCAACCAAAAACAAACACCCATTGCTTAACACAAAAGTGCCTGAGAAGTCAATGAGAATCATACGTTGGGTTGTTCGATACAGTCTGACTCCTTTGTAACTCCAAAACGTTTTATTTTGCACAAAATCATTTCAATAATGATTAACACAACACACACCCACGTGCGGCACCTCTGTGTGGAATTCTTATTGTGCTCCAACCCTCTTGAATCCTTTGTTTAATACTCGATGTGTTTCAATAGTAAGTTTCTCCAATATAAATGCTTTTCATGGCAAGAGAAGATTATATCGTACCACTTGTCTACAAGTCAAGGCCATAACTCTCCATTAGTCGCTTTGATCAAAAAATGATGAGACCCGCCACTTAGAATATCAATATGCCACCAAACAAAGAAGACCCATTGATATTGGATATCGACAATCATTACCCAAACCATGCTTATGAAGATAAATGGCGCCTGGCGTAAATGTTTAATGATAACAATATGCACCCGTGCCACAAGGAATATCTCCCTTATGTCGTTCAATTCAAACCGCCGTGTTAATTTATATGTTTCCAAGAAGGGATGTTGATGAATAAGAATCACTGAAAGATAATGCACAAATTAGTCTCTCCACAACCCTTCGATTCTGGTCACAATATCGATCCCAAGCCAATATTCCATCTTCACGACTTGATGTAAAACAGTCAAGTTCTCCAGCAATTCAATTTTAATATGAACTGGAATCTCTGGGAACTATTGGTGTCTGTTTTATCAGCTACCAAACATTAGAATAGGATACCCGAAGGTATTCTATCATCTCCTGAAAAATCACTACTGATTCCAAGGTCTATATGTGCGAACAAGCGACTTTAGTGAAATAGCTTCTTGGGTAGTGTATGCTGAAAATCTCAAGGGGGACTTACATTAACAAATGTCTATGAACTGCTGGACTTAAATGGATTTAGCAATTTTGGGCTCTTTCTTTTTTGGGGGGGATTTTCCAGGATTTGGACTTTCAAAAGAAAAGGAAAAAGGGATAGGGTTTGAGAAGGCTAATCTAATCCTACGAACTCCAAAGATGGTATCAATTGGGTGCTCTCAAGAAACCAAACCTTGCTTCGCCACGCTAGAGACAACTACACAAAGCCGGTGCAATCTTCGATGGATTGTGCTTATGATTAAGATGTTGGCATGCACAGAGGATGGGCTCAGACTAACTTTGCACGGTAAAATGGAAATCATCCATTTACCAAAATATGAGCGGAGATACACCATCAATTGACACTCATCAAATCCTTCATTCAAATTAACAACAATGAAAGCAAATCTAAATTAATTTTAACTAGGTGTTGAGGAAATTGAAACCATGCAAATCATTCAAACAATAGGGATTACAAAGCAAGCGCACATGCAATATATTATCTGGAAATGACCTTACGCAACAATACATCAAAAACCTCACACTCTCCAAATGAGAGGAGGCAACCTTATATAGTTTTCAAAAATAAATAAATGGCCGAGATCAAACAGTGATCAAGGACCAAGATTGAAAGCAATAAACCCTAATTAGGGTTTCCCAAAACACCATCAGTTTGAGTGAATAAGAAAGTGACACATGGCACAACTGCTAACCTCACTGGGGTGAGCGCCTACTTTCCTCCTTCGTAGATTCGATGTACATGGACACAATAAGCCTGACTTCCTCCATTGTGACACTTGGCAAACTACTAATTTGGAAGTCGATGATATCCACATCATCGGTACATGTGGCGAGGACGCCTTCCCACTCAACCACCTAGGCAAGAAAGTTTTCATTGATGAAGAGAAAGTTTGCAATCTTCGAAAGATCGCCCTTCTCAATCATCCCAGAATCCTTGAAGAAGTTTGATTGAATCCTGGCTCTCGGGTTATCTACCTGCAAGTGCTTCTCCCTTATACTCTTTTTCTTCCAGATCTCAGACGCTACATGAAATACCTTGCTCAGGATCTCCCTAACACTTTCCTCGGTCTCAAAGCACTTGGTCTCGGATTTCTTCAGAACTTCAATCTGGATAACCAAGGCATAATACCAGGTGCTGAAGTCGCACCTGTCTCCAGCCTGTATGATACCTGCATCTACGAGACTTCTCTTCGACAAACCTCGGATAACCTTCAGATGGGGAAGTATTTCATCTTGAATTTCCTCCACGTCCTCCCAATTGGCAGCTAAGTCCCAGATACGGCTGACAAGTGAAGAGGCCGACTCACGTGCTGACACTAAATTCTCTACCAGTATGTCTGCACGTGTTGAAGCGTCTGAAATCCACTCCTTGGCTTGTGTGAATGTACCCTTCATATCCTCATAATCCTTCATCGATTCCTGCTGAAGAGGCTATGGAGGGGTAACCGAGATCTCATGGTTAAGTGGCCTGATAAGATGGAGAACATACTTTCTCCATTGATGGTTTTCTTCTTCAACCTTCTTTCTCTTCTCTCTCTCCTGAGCTAAACTTGCCTTCAAGGCGTTACAAGAGTCATCGAAATGGGTGGGCTTACCCAGCTCTATGGTAGTGATCTTGTAGTCATCTGCAACGACGTTGTCCCTAGTCTTTCCTTCTTTAGGCACTGCTATTTGGACTGTCCTGTATCCTGCACTGTCTCTCTAGATTAAAGAAAACTTTCTGGCAGGCTTAGGCGGTTTGGCTACAACTGGCTCATTTACCCTCTCCAGAAATGCTGTTGTAATTTCTTCAGAACAGGCCTCCTTGGGGGCCTTAGCCTTTATTCTTTCCCTTAGCCAATCCTGGATAGTCGACTGCTCCATGGTGTTCTGGTCAAATCCATCATCTCTCCCTCCTGGGTTTGCAGGTATGCCATCCAAGAAGACTGTAGGCGCCTCCATTTGCTCTTTGTCCGGACTTTGGACAACTTCCTTCATAACTTCCTCAACCGAAGGAGAAGGCACTCTCACTTCATCGTCAATCATGCACATATTCATCTCCTACTCCCCAGTTGCATTTTGATCGGGCACAATAGAAGCGGCACTTAGGATGGACTAGCCTTCACTGCACTCCCTTCTTTCACCTCCAATCTTTTTCCCTGTGACCTTTACGGAGCTTCCAACCAACTCCTTTCTTTTCCGAGACCCAACACTTTCTAGATTCCAGGCATTACCTGCAGAGGTACAAGGATTAGCAGACAAAGAATCATCTACTCCCATCAATTCGTAGGTCAGGGTTACACCTTTGGCCTTTAATTGCTTTGTCCTTTCAGATGTCCACCACCTCGAATACTCAACCATCGTCCTCATGAGGTCTGCTAAATCTGTTTTCTCCCCCTCTGTCCAATCTATCGAAACTAGTGGTTCATTTTTCATCTTTTCAAAACCTGGCTGCTGAAGTTCTAGGCTATCCTCTACTTGATCAGCAACTCTGAATACCTCTGTTGCCCTCACCATGCTCAAAGGGATTCTCGACCAAATCCTCTTCCTGATCTTGAAGCTATCGGCTGCGTTAGCCCAATAATCTTCTAGATCAGCCCTGTGTTCATACGTTATCCCTTCGACCTTCTTTATTCTGTGGAATGGATCAAAATTCCTTCCCACCTTGTACTGATAAAAGAGATACCAAGCTAGCTCCTTCTCAGCTGTCGCAATAGCTTGTGTCAATGGACATGTTTCCAGCCCATTACTAAGAGAGGAAATCCCTGCCTTCTTCAGTTTTTCCCTCTGAATTACCATATACTCTTCCAATTGCCTTACAACCTCGAGTAACACAACTCGGTTTGTAGGGTAAGCTGGAAGCTTGTAGGGAGGCCCAGAGAATCCCTGAATTATAAGGTAAGTGAACTTTGGATATTGAATATACCAATACCCGAATCGACTAATGAAGTCCATAGACTCCTGAGAGAATCTCTGGTGTAGTCCACCTTGCAATGTCCGAGTGATGTGCATGAGGAAGGTATCATTCACTCTTTTAAAATGGAACTTCTCTTCCATGTGGAGCTGGGGATAGCAATCATACACTGGAAACTGGTTCTCCTTGTTCCCTACTTCTCCTCTACAAGTGAGACCTTTGTATCTGTAGGTCCTAGCCAAGGAATAAAATAGGTACGAACTCATGAAGAAAGTCCTATTCGCCTCTAGGTTCCTCAGCTGGTTGTCTAGGTTGTCGCTAATCATCCTGGCCCAGTCTATCATTTTTACTCCATTCATTATTTCATTAATGAAATAATACATCCAGGGCTCGAATGGGGCTCCCTGAGGATTTCCCATTATTCTATTGAGCAGGACGATCATGTCTCCAATGTCTTCCTTGAAGTATGCTTGCACTAGGCTCTTCCTCTAAAGTTTGGAGGTGCCCTTCCTTGGCTTGTCTAGCCAGGAATGGTTGACTATGGCATCATATTCCTCCAGGTGGTCTTGATACAAACTGTCAGCTTCGTCCTTTGTCACATACACCGTGTTGTGATACTCTGGGATCCTGAAGGCCTCTCTGATGGCCTCATCACTGATGTTCGCTAGCATTCTTCAATCAGGTGCAACAATGTCCTTACTAGTGGGGTTGTAATGTTTAGCACATTCAACCACTAATTCAGTGCATTGCATGGTGGGGAGAAAAACAGCAGGATGCACAATCCCGCTCCTCATCATCTTTCGTGTGGTTGTGGTAGGCACAAGGTTGTCCAGACCAAACATTCGCTTCTTAAATTCCCTCAGATTGATGTGTCTGAGGTTGGTGTCACTAACATTTTTCCATTTTGAAGTCATCCTTGACTCCGGAGGAGCATCTTTATCCACTTGAAATTTCATAATGCCTAGGATCTGCAAACAAACAATGAAATTTAAGTTAGGAATTAATTTGAAGAAGATAACAGGGCTGCGAAACGGCTGTGTGTCGGAAAATTTCATCTTATTCTCATACTTAGCCATAAAAACTGAAATTTCATCTTAAAACCCTTTAATCTTCAAGGATGGTTGTGATCGTAAATCAACACCAAGTGTTATAACTCCGAAAATTTCTTATACTTAGCCAAAAAAATGACTTTCTTCCCCTAGAAATTTGAATAAATTCACTAACAATCATTTCTCAAATTCTGAAGAATACTTAGAAAATACATAAATCTGCATCATGAATTCAATTTCACCTTCGAATGGATGGAAGTAAGGCTGTAATTTTCTCAAGAACACTCAAAAAATCTAGAAAAGATTCAATAATCCTCCCTTATACCTGTTGGCTTCACTCACAAATCTGCGAATCCTTCGTCACGAAAGTTGTCCAACCTCCAGCGATATCAAAACTTTCTCCAAATGAACTCCAAACTGAAAGTATTTTACTATGCTCTCCTTAATATCTTCGAACTTCTTGGTGTAGAAATGAAGTTACAACGAAGTATTTGTAAATAAAATTGAATCTTCAATTAGAAACACTTAAAATTGCCCAACTCATGTTTCCAAATCCAGCTCGCATTTTGGGAAAGTATTGCCATGTCCTCTAGTTCGAAAATCTTTCAATAATGCAAGTTTCTAATTTGTTTTTCAGTTGGTTAACTCGAACTAGGCTTGTAAAAAGAATGTCTTCAAAAAGTTTCCAATTTAGAACTTAGCTCGAAATCTTTAGTAATCCTCACATATTCCCTTTTGAAAACTTTCCATTTTGGTTTCTAAGTTCGAAATCTTTAAGGATTTTCATGACATCACTTGCATTTTTATTGATTTTGTTTGACTTTCATGTTTAGGCAGACTTTTGGAGGCTTACCTTCATATCCATCAAACCTTGGCGGACTTTCCTTACCTCTCCAAGGCATGGCGGAGTTTTAGTCAACCTCTACATGGCGGACTTTAGGCTCTTGTTCAACACATGGCGGAGCTTTGCATGTATCGTGGAGGGCGGAGTTTGAAAGCATCTACTTCAACATGGAGGGCGGACTTTGGTGCTACTTCTTCCAAGGCGGAGTTTGAATTACCTTCTCCATGGGCGGAGTTTTGAACACATTCTCCTAGAGCGGACTTTGGAGCTTGCTCTTCATAGCCTTTCCAACATGCATGGCGGACTTTCTTGATCCCTCTATGGCAGACTTTCCTTACCTCTCCAAGGCATGGCGGAGTTTTAAGCGGGTCTGTAACTTCACACTTGGCATCTTGGGCGGGGTTTATCTTCCTCTATCTCCTTGTTTGCTAAGGCGGACTTACCTCTTCAACACCAAGGGCTACTTGGGCATAGGGCGGACTTTCTATGGCATCTCCTCATGTCTATCAAACTTTGGGCGGACTTTTGAAGGTCTTCCTTGAGCGGAGTTTTGAAGCACTCCCACATGGCGGACTTTTGACAAGACATGACCACCACTTGACATGCTTGGGCGGAGTTTTGATGGCCCTTCCACATGACATGGCGGAGTTTAGAGGTGACCAACATGGGCAGACTTTTGGCTTAGCCTTTTTGCATGGCGGACTTTGGGAGACATGACCACCAAGGCAGAGTTTTAGACTAGCTCCTCAAGGCTTCTCCGAGGTATGGCGGAGTTTGATGAAGCTCCCACATGGCGAGCTTTGAAGCTTGTTCTTCAGGCGGAGCTTTGGCTACCTTCTCAAGGCATGGCGGACTTTCAAGCATAGCTTTATGGCGGTCCTTGATCCTCTTCCCCAACATGGCGGACTTTGATGAACCCCTGCCACAACAATATTAGCCATACTTAGACAAAATTTTGGAAAATTTCAAAATTTCACATTTTAACCAAAATTAGCCAGATTAACTTGAAATTTGAAATCTATATTTAGGCAAACCTTTTGAAGCGATACAACCCCTAAAATGTAGGGAACTAGCTTTTTAGGTCAAAACTTGGAAATTTTGGGTCCCGGTCAAAGCTAGTCAGTGGGATTAGTGCAAACCCCAGATTCCTATCCTGAAAAAGCAAAAAGCAGGCATCCCTAAAAAATAGGGAAAACTTTCTAAAAATAGCCATATCGGGGATCGGGATAAAAATGCCAAAAACAAAACATCCTAAAAAATAGGAAAAAGCAAAAAACAAACTTTCTAAAAATAGAAAGTTGTCCAAATTCGCCCAAATCAATTGCGATCTTTGTCCTTTGGCCTTTCTAAGCACTTTGTTGGTGTTTGTATCATGGAATCACATGATTTGCAAAAACTAACTTTCAATCGTCAGGACCTGAACTGCTCAAAACTGGGCAAGGCTTGGAAAAACTGAAGCGGAAGGCCATAGGACACTAACAAAACCCTAGAAAGCAAGAAAAGAGAGGGTCCCCATTTGCAACGGGGCGATGTGTGAAAAAGGTCACAACAGGAACCCACTCTGATCGGATCTTTGTTGTTTCCTTTTACAAATCTGATCAGATCTTTTCTTCAAACTTGCTCTGATACCATGTTAATTTATATCAAATTTAACATGTGAGTAGTTTTAATTTTCTTTCTATTACTTAGTTCACAACTAAGCTATATGACTATGAACTCTATGTGCAGGTTGCTGCAAATATGAGAACACAAATTAATTCACAAAGTGTTTGTTGGACTGCAAATGAAAGAGATCGATGTCTTATTGGCTTGCACTTTCGATTTCTGTACTTGCCTTTAGAATCGAAATCTATCATGATATATACAACACGGTTTGGGCATGTCGATGAATAGACATGCCTCTATGTACGTGGAGACATGTTGATGAATAGACATGCCTCCACATACGTGGAGACATGTTGATGAATAGACATGCCTCTCTAAATACCGATTCACATAACCGTTTGTTTGCAAGGTAACGATTCACATAATCATTTGTTATTATTAACAGCAGGTAACGATTCACATAATTGTTGGTTATTATTAACAGCAGGTAACGATTCACATAATCGTTTTGATATGAAGATCGACCATAGTCGATTCAAACAGCGATTAATAATATCGAACTGTTTAATGTGGATGATCGATTTATATTGATCATTCCATTTGATCAATATAATCGATACTTATGATCATTTAGCAAATGCTAAATAATTCGGCACTCATATTCAATTTGGTATAAACAACGTGATTATAAATTCAATTTAATCACTAGATTAATATAATCGATATTACTTATCGATTCAACATGAATGTAATCTCATTGATTTATCAACAGCATGATTAATGATTTAATATTCCAATCATAAATTATGTATATATAAATATTCATATATATAATAATAATAAGAGCACTTATTATTATTACATATATTAATATGTATATATACATATTAACAAATCATTAATCATGTTGATGGTATAATCAGCATTACTTGTACATATGATTTGATGAGATTACTCCGACCGAAGTTATAAATCATAACATTTCAGACCTGTATCAAATCTGATATCGTTGTATTTTCCATTGTTGTTCAAGGAGAAATCATAAATTTTGGTGCTTTCCTTCATTATTTGTTTCCCATGTTATTATTTATCATTTACATGTGTTTATCTATAATTTGGCATTGAGAACAAATATCAAACTCAAACTCTAAACTTCTGAGACAAAAAACAAACTCAGAAATCAGTCCTAAAGATGAATACATGCCAAGTGTTTAACAAATGTCAATCAGCCAAAATTGAAAAAATATAAGTGCAGAAAGGACTGGGGTTCTTATAGCTTCCTTACCAATCTCGCATATCTTCAATAACAATGCCACACTTTTTCATACTAACTTATCTAGATCATTCTCATATATATGCTGTCTTCCGGGAAGCATAATCTTCCAAGTCGGCCAAGACAGGATCTAAAATAGGTCAACACTAAACATTCTGATGGTGGGAAGGAATGAGAAGTAGACCATACCACAATGCACATCATCGGTCAGATCAATACGTTACAACCATTACAAATTCCAAACCCAAATCATGACTTACATGTTATACCAAAGCCACTACACATCCTCGAATTCTTATACCAAAGCCACTACACATCCTCGAATTCTGGACTTAGTCCGGACCCAAAAATCATTGCCCAAAACACCAAAAATAAGAATGGAATCAAGATATCCATGAATGCAATCAATCAACACCATATCCGATAAACAGAAATATCCGGATCACCACCAACACAACTAATCCATACTGAAACACATCTTCCGGAGCTCCAAAGGTTCCAGGGACATATCTTCCGGATCACCAACACCAAGAACACATGTTGTCACTAATGACCTAAGTCACCGCGTTCGAATTCGAGTTCGGCAACCATAAAATTCGGATGAAATTCGGCAAGGGCAAAAAATTAGGAAAGAAAATTCGACATTAAATTCGCTTTATATAATTTATTTTTTTAAATTAAATAATATATCTAATAAATTATCAAAATAGTTTAACATTACAAAATAGATTTGAAAGCATTATAAACAGATTAAAGAAAAATTAAAATAATAATAAATTAAATATACTAAATATTTATTTTTTAATATAAATTAAAATTATAAAACAATTAATAAATCTAAATCTATTTAATATCATAAAAGTATATTAAAATAACATTACTCTTGGTCGAAAATAAAATCTTTTATGTTCACCTTTCAATAATAATAAAGTAGTTTAAACAAAAATGCATGGCCACGTACACTCACACAGTCTTTGCAACAAAGATGACAGCTTTAACTTACTGGAGATCGTCGGGTTGGGGTCAGATTTGCCTGTTGTATTTGAGTATTGTCGGTGTTGTTTTTCTTTGGAGACTTGAAAACCTAATAGAAGCTTAAATCAAGTGATAGCATTTGGAGATTGAAGCTACAAACCCTAAGGAAAAATAAGAGTTGTGTGTTATTTCTGAAACATCACCGTAGCTTTTATTTTTCATTCTGTCAATCGATGACAGAGAGTCTCGGGTTTCTCTATGCAATGATGTCTGCAAAGGGAGAAACGAGCGTTGTGATGCAAGGCGTAACACATGGCACCTATGATTTCTTGATCAAACCGATTCGAATGGAGGAGCTTCACAACATTTGGCAGCATGTTGTTCAAAAGAGGCATAGACAGTTGTACCAGCAGCATTGTAAGTTAAATACTTATGTGTGGGACAACAGTATGGGAGGTGTTCTATCCGACAGTGTGAGAACAAAGGATTTTGCCGAGTGTTGTTTGAAAAAGAGGAAAGATCAATACTTCCTATAGCATTCTTATGATTAATACTTCATATAGCATTCGGTGGATCTTCATGTCAGCCCCTATGCCAGCATTCGAACCATTTTCGCTAAGATAGTTGATCTTTCTCGTGGTGGGCTCACACGGCATGGGAATAGCGACGGTTGGGCTTGTCGTACGAATTCCCAGCGAATTTTTTCAATCTTTATTAATTTTATATAGATTCGCTGAATTCCGAACTTGAAACTGGAAATTCGGCGAATGCGGTGACTAAGCTAATGACAACCATTATGTTGACATCAATGACAACCAATCATAATCATCAACATCACATTTGCAACAAAAACACCCAATTTTCAACGAAAGCCATTCGTATTTTGAGCCAACCATGCAGTGCTTCCCGTTGTGAGCGCAATTGGAGTATGTTTGAGCACATACACTCCAAGAGGCGCAATAGACTGTCTGTAGAGAGATTGAATGATCTAATCTTTGTTCATTACAACCTTCGTCCTAGACAAAGACGGGTTTTGGACCATGAGTTCACCCCAATCACGCTAGAGGAGGTCGATCCAAAATCTAAGTGGATCATTGAGGCTATAGATCATGTCTTTAGTGATGAGGACCTTGATTGGATCGACCAAGAAGATAGAGAGGCTGAGGCTGTAGCCATTGTAGCGGAGGAGGTTAGAGCACGAGAAGACACAGAAACAACTAATGTTGGTGAGGGTAGAATGGAGTCACAGACAGAAACTATGGTTGCTGAATAATCCAGGACCTACCTTGGACGCCTTTGTAGGAAGGATGTAGGCTCCTCTGAGCCATAGACATGTAGTTGTTTTGATATTTGTGTGGAGCATTTGATGTCATGGATTTCATATTTCATGAGTTTTGTATACATTTGACAATATTTATACATCTAAGTTTGCTATTTCCTTCAGCTACAATTTGTGTTTATGCTAATGTGATCGATGTATACTTGTGTATGTGATGAAATTAGCTTCTATTTGATTATGTTATTGTGTCTTTAAGGTTTTCTTAATAAAGGGTGCATGAAACAAGTTTAAAATCCTTAAAAATCTCTAAATTTCTTGGGTTTTTCACTTTGTCAAGTCCTACCAAGTTTGTGTCGAGTTTTTTGCTGAGTCCCGAGTCAAGTCCCCCTTGCCAAGTCCGTGCCAAGTCTAAGTCCCGTTTCTATGGTTTTTCGGCTTTGGGTAGTTATAACCGCTAGTTGGTTGATGGTTGTGTTCTTCTTGGCAACTGTTGGGTCCTTTAAATATATTGTTAATCATCAAGGAAGGTAGTATGATCTAGTCAAATCAACTTTGATCCTTAGCTAATCATCTCTGATCTTCTTCTATTATAATTCCATGTGTGAATAAAGACATATATTACTTCTATATCTAGTATGCATTGTCATCTTTATTATTAATTCATGTGTTTAATTTATCAGATATAGCAATAAACACAAGTGAGGAGGTTTATGAAAGATAAACCACTACACATCCCTTGCACCTTGAAGGCAAGACAATTGATCATTCTTTGAGGTGAACAAGAGATGTGTAAATATTTTTATATCATGGGCTTTGGAGAGATTAGCAAAAGATGGAGATTGCATGGGGAGCATTTTATGGGAAAGTTCATCATGAAATTGAAAACCAAAAGGAAAATGAAGTGCCACTAGGCATCAAAGAGGAAACTCCAAGATGTGTCATAGCGAGGGGAATGGAACATCAATAGGCAACAATCACCACCATATCCAAAGGCGAGCCATCTTTTGGAACTATACTTGGCTTATGTGGGAGCAGCATTGCATGGTGCTTAAATTCTCAAGGTCACCATTGACTATAGAGTATCATCATGGGTTGAGAAGGCATGGTGTTTCCATTAAGAAAGTTATAGGGGCCATAGGAAGATTTCAAGGAAAGATACTTCAATATGATAATGTTTTGTCTTGGATTTACTCACTATCACTCTCCTAAGGTGGTTAACCAATTAGATATTTGTGAAATGGGAATTTTTTGTTGAATATCACCAACTAAACATGATAGGGATAAGTGTTGGCTGCAAGATACATGAACCAAAGGCCACAGTAAAAATGGTTTCCAACTTTAGATCTATTGTTCTCCGTATGTCCAGCCATTACAAGTCACTATTTGCAGATGAACAAGTATGTTCCATCACAAGTTTCCTGATTTGGAAGGGTTTCAGAAGTATGCAGCTATGTTTGGAGGGATTCTCGGTCACTATTCAGTTATTTCCAGCTTCAAAATTGTCGATATCACTGATTATTGACTGTTGTACCCATTTTATGGTGTTGACCCTAATATTTTCAGACTTTGGATTGCGGATTCCAGCCCCATAAACTAGCACACTAGCTAATTTCATGACTATGGCAGTCCTTGGTACAATGATAAAAGGAAATCTCATGAATGCAAGGGTAGTACCACAGGAGCGTGATAAATTGAATCCAAATTGGGGTATCTATGCAGAAGATCAACGTCAAAGCATGAGAAGGTTGAGTGATGTGCTATCCTCCTATGACAGCAAAAGCATTCCCAGGACAGCAATGAACCTAATTTCTAGTCCTAACACTGCTGTCATTATTGTTAGCAGACACCATCCTACCCCATTGGCATTCATACAAGTGATTTTGCTGGGGTTTCCAACCATGGGAAAAACTAACTTTTAGTTGGAAACCTCTAATGGAGAGTTTTCAGTCTGTGTTTGGCTATCCAGTGCCTCTCCACCAAACACATGTTTGATGTGTGGCGGGGTTCCATACCTACAGCTGTTGCATTATTTTAATGGTATCAATTTTGATGTTTCCAGACATAAACAGCAATAGATCAATGCACCGTAAAAATATTTCCTTGCATAAAAATGCAGGTGAAAGGTTTCCAATTCCATTATGAATGACACTCATTTCTGCCATCCTAGAGCTGATTTGGATGAGACTCTGAGTGAGTTGTGGTAATGAAGCTCAGCTAGGTATCTAGGATCCTTCAATACATAAGAAGAACAATTGGGCACAGCAACTAGCCAACATAGTAGATGGATTCAAGGAATGCAACAACTTATATCAATTTTTCATGAGGGATTTTAGCATAATATTAGGCAGGTCAAAGGTATGTCCCATGGGAGAGCTCATCATGGAGACAAAATTCAAGAAAGAAAAGATAGCACTTCAAGACATTGAAGATACCCTAGAGTTGTCATGGCTCAATGGAAGAAAGATCATTTAATGATAGTTGTAATTCTTCTTGGAAGTAAGATGCTTGATTATAATGGTGTTTATATGTTTGTGGTTATGCTCAATATTACACTTCTAAAGTGGCTACCAAATGTTAATTTTAGCACTTTCAGATTAGATGATACTCAGAAAATCAGAATTTGTTTCCAACTAGGTTAATTAGATTTTCAGATTTAAGCATGATAAGAAATGAATGCAAAAGAGACAAGACAAAGTTACCCTGGGAAAACTTCCTAGGAGGAAAAAACCCAGCCAGAAAAGATCCTCAGATCTGATTATGGTTTTAGATTCAATTGACAATTACACACTTATCTGGAGTATAGAAGTTGCAGTCACAAGGAAGATGGTATGGAAGACTACACAGCTAGTTTGTTGACAGTGATCATGTTTTACAGTCCTTCTAACTTGTCTTGCTGTGTATGCACCTTTCAACTAGTTGCAGTTCTTTGCTTGAGCCTTCAATGGAGATTCATGGAATTCGTAATCACCAATTAGATCTGCTGTTCATTTAGTTCGCTGTGATCACTAATTGGATCTGCTGTTCATTCATGAAGTTCGCTGTGATCATTAATTGGATCTGCACATATATGGAATTCGCTGTGAGCATCACTTAGATCTGCACATACATGTAGTTCGCTGTGACCTACTGCTTGTAAGGGAGTTCGCTGCACAAGAAGAATACATTCGCTGTGACCTACTGCTTGTAAAGGAGTTCGCTGCACAAGGAGGATATATCTCGCATTTGCTTGCAGACTCTATTAATCATATTATGAGAGATATATGACTTATTTATAGGAGAGCAACCACTCCTAATCAAGTCGGCTTATGATGAATTAATAACCTTTAATTTATTTGCATCACTTTAACCGAAACCCTTTATTAGATAGGGTCGGCCCTATTCATGTAAGCATGTTATCTTGCACGTATCATGGTATTGAGGAGTAGCGTGGTGTTAAGGAATGTGTGATGTATAGGGCCCTGCCCTAAGAGTGGCATGTGGGATCTGCCCTAAGAGTGGCGTGTGGGATGAGAAGGGCCCAGCCCCAAGAGTAGCGTGTGAGAGGAGAAGGGCCCAGCCCTTGGTGGATTCCAATGTTGCCTTAAGGCAATTGGAATACGTATTCTACCTAGTTACAATCAACACCAAAGAGAATAATTGTTGAATGGAACTTATGGGTTGAGGAGCAAAATTTTGACTTAGCTGGAATGAACATGGGATGCATTAAACACAAGCCAAGGGTCCCTTTAAATATGGTTCCCAGTTTTAGATCTGTTATCCTCAACATGTCCAGCACACTCCACACTTTCCTTGCAGCCAAAAAAGAGTTTTCAGTCACATGATGGAGGAGTTTACAGTCCATAATCAATGATGAAGGATGGCTTCCAACCTTTATAACTCGGGGTCAAAGCAAAAGGGTGCAAGGTGACAGCCATAGTATAATGATTCTACTCATTTTTTCCTTGTGCAGCTATGAACCTGTAGTTTGGGGTATCATGATCAAAATTTGTAGATTCCAAGGTAAATTTCATGACACCAATTCAGGAGTAATTGTACATGATGCCGAAGCTTACACACATGTTGATGAGATCATTGAGAAGACAAGGAACATGAGGAAGCCTGAATTAGTGAATATTACTGCTAAAGAGGATGTCTTTTTTATTGCAGTGCGCTGGATAAATGAGCAGTGTTTCAGAAGTTTGTATTGCTTGAGGACAACTAATATTTGGGACAGGACTTTCATGTCCCTTATATAATTAGTAATTATTATTATTATTTTAATAACAACATTAATATTTCTGTTGAGGCCAAGTCAATTTTGAAAAAAAAAAAATTGGGTGCCAATTCCTTGTGAAGGCCAACCTGCCTTGTGTTAAGGTGTTCGAGTATAAATTGAAGTTCTATTTTTCATTCAAGGACATTGGATTTTTCGTGAATCATGGGCGAATCCCTGCAAACTCAGTTTGCAGTGCATCATGAGGACGAAAACCCTGCTTGCACAAGTGAGTCAGGACAAAACCCCTGTCTCTACTTTCTGAGCAAATCCAAATCAGGGTTTGCATCTGGACTTACAATTTCAATCCTTGGACACTTTAAAGATGGGTGCAGTGTTTTGGAGGAAAAGAATTGGAGTTTCAAACTTTCACACTACTAATTTTTCAGTTGGCAGCTACATTTGAGCTGCTAGGCGGAGTCTCATAACATACTGCTGCTCACAAATTCTAGTTCTCAACAAGATACCTGGACGGTAGATCCATTCCGATCTGGAGCAGTACAAACCCTATATTGAACATCAGCAATAGGTGAAGAAGACAGAACATAGGCGGCTTGGATCCATCATTCTTCAGCAGTGATGGAAGCATTTCAAGAAGTATATCGGACCTGGAAATCTCGACTGCCTTTCACACATCTGGTGATCAGAGCTTGAGGGATGTTACGCCTTGAATCCCAGTCCAGCGCTACCTTTCTCTCAGTCATATGTCATCAGTGGCAGATAAGGAAGGACTGATCTGCAGATCAACTCTTACACACAACTTTGGCAGAAATATACATCAAATCTAGGGTCTTCCATGCCCAAACTTCAACCACACCTTCTACCAGACCAGGCGCTAGGGATCCAAGCGTATATCAGATCAGGAGGTCAACACAGCACTTCCAAAACCCTCATTGCAGTCTGAGTGTGAACTGTCCTGCGCAACAATCCACTGATTCATATGGAAATACACAGGCTGTCCCTCTGAGCACAGTGATTTACTGGTAACCTTTCAGATCTGATTAGTATGTGCATCTATATTTTGTGAGAAAATGATGATAATAAATTGCATATTTCTGAGATGTATGTCGACAGGGTCATTATAAGAATAAACTTCGGTGCAGCTTAGCAGATATTCTGAACCTGCAGTCATCTTTCTGTCTATTTTCTAGAAAAGTGTATTACATTGCATTTTGAAACTACATCTATCTTTCAAATTTTCATTTTTGAGTTGGCTTAACAGGCTTCTTTCATTGTTTGGAGATAACATCTGGCACTGGATGATATTAGACATTTTCTTAAAGAACAACTAAACCATACTTAAGATTACACAAGATACCACCATAGAAACAATTTATTCTCTGCAAACATCCTTCAACATGCCAAGGAAGAATTTATAATATTTGAGGATCAGATAGTAGCCATGTTCATCTCACAACTTTACAGTATATTTGTAATTTTTGTTTTGATATTTGTAGCTTTTGACTTCGGCACTACCTTGATGTACTGTGAATACCGTATTTAGCAGATTCATTAACCTTTCTTAATGATTCATAAGCATTCATATTATTCCTTCTGTTCTTTATTTCATTCAATGTATGACAATTTGAAGACAATATTCTTTAACCTCCTATTGAATGGTTAATAAAGTTGATTTTTTAACTCAATCCGTCACTATTTCATCCGTAAATCCATGTACATGCATGGTTTGATCTCTATATGGATCGAATTGACTTGCCATGGAATCTAAGGCAGGGTAATCTAAACTGAGTTGAACCCTAGTCAAATAGGTTTGGGTGAGGCATGTGGATCAAATATCAACATGTTTCATGGCTTCAGCATGACCAATTGTTGCAAGACTGGAGTTGATGCATCAGCCAATGTTGTTGATTGTAATTAGGGAATGGCGGATTCCAATTGCCTTGGGCAACATTGGAATCCGCCCAAGGGGCCAGCCCCTTCTTCAACGTGTAGGGTTGGGCCCTATATCTCACGGTACTTCATAAAACCCCACGCTACATGATAAAACACCATGCTACATGCAAGATAACGTGCTAACATGAATAGGGCCGACCCTATAAAGCATTTCGGTTAAAGAGATACAATAAATTAAAGGTTATTAATTTATCATAGGCCGACATAAATGGATCTTGCATCACATATAATTAAAGTCACATTCACCTCATTCAACACACAATGAATATCCCTCTATGCGAAATATACATCTGCCAAAATGCGAAGTTGAAGAAGCAATATTAGCGAACTATATCTGCCATTAAAGGTACGAATTTCAGGTGCAAATATCATCATAAGGAGAGCGAACTAATCTAGGTCAAGGTGCTAAGGTTGCAGTCCAGCAAAGGTGCAGACTTCAGATACAATATAATGCAGACCTAGGGTGTGGACCTGATTGCTGTTTTAAGTGTTAAAGGAGGCAGACTTGAAGGCTTGATGCCTATGAAAGTGCAGTCTTGTGGAAGACCTTATCAGCCCTAAGTGCAGGCATCTTCAAGTACTTGAGATAAGTGTTGCAATCATTATATGAATATAATCCATAATTAGATCTGAGGATCTTTTCTGGCTGGGTTTTTCCTCCTAGGAGGTTTTCCCAGAGTAATTGTGTTTTGTTCTTATTTGTTCATTTTTATGCTATGCCTAGATCTAGAAATCTCTAAATTTTAACAACAAACAAATTAATTAGAAACTAAATTCTGATTTCTAAGTTTTACATTAATCTGAAAGTATAAAATCAACAAATGTCTCAGCCTAAACCAAGATCTAGACGAGACATTTTGTTACTATCTTGTGATATTTTTTATTTTTTTTAAAGGTTTTGACATACAAAGCTCTGGGGATGAATGAAAATGCATCATTCCTACTGTATAGAATGAAGTTGTTTGCGGTTGCTACATCCTAGAAAATCACTGGAAATAAATTCATAATTGATATTTTTAACCTCTAATTCTAAATGGCGCATATTATTTGGTATCTGTAGTTTTCCCTAGTCGGTTCCCATAACAGTACAGTAGATTATAAACTTTCCTTGTAAAGAAACATAAAATTTAAACAAAGGGAAAAGGGTGGGATGTATCGTTTTAATCCAAAGCATAATCAGCTTGGGACATAGGCATATTGGCACCAGTATGGGACAGAGACGCCAACCAACTTAAGGTATTGTAGTTATCGGAAATTGTGGGTATTGAGAAGGGGACAGAGATACGGTCTTTGTTCCTATAATGAATTTTCCTGGTAAGTATTATCCTAACTCAAAAGTCAAGAACAGCATTTCCAACAACAAAAATAACACACATGACATTTCCAACTAAAAAAGGCAACTCTGAAGTAACTAACCTTAATATAGAGTACCAGTTCTCTGTAGGACTGCCATGATAGGCGAAGAAAGATCCTTTTGTAGCCCTGCAATGCTCATAGTATTGCTCCCTTTCAGAGTCATATAAAACTGCAAATTGGTAGTAGGAATTTGGTATTTGCAGATTAAACTCATCCTGAAGTAGATGGAGGTACAACCTGTTAGTGAACAACACAAATCTGAGAACATTGTATGGAAGCCATAAGTCTTTTACAAACTCTTCCCCCAAGCTCTCATAGGCATGAAATTTATCAATTGTCAGAAATTTTTGAAGTGATGTTGATAGCCTCAGTCTTAATTCAAATTCACTTTGACATTCTTGCATCTCTGCAACTGGAGGAAATGAATTTATCAGCCCCATCAAGACATCCATCTTCTTATTCTCCTTATTAAATGTCGAATGATTCTTGACATCGTGGTGAAGCTGCATTTGGCCAACAGATTGACTGGTCTGTAATGATTCTGTACTTCTATTTATATCAGTGCTGAAGGACCCAGATCGGCCCCTAATTTCTCGTTGCTTGAGAAGAAAAGTTGGGTATGGTTCAAAAACATCACGGTCACTTGTTGATGCTGCCATTGCAAGCGAGAGCTCTAATTCGATAAGCTCAGAATTCTGAAGTTCTTGTAGAACTGATGCTCCTACGCCCAACTCTTCATGCCTAAACAAACTGATAAGAAACAAATCAATTGCGTGTTTTCAGGCTGTGAACTAGACAATATAACTATGTAGCGATTTAGGAGTGCCTATCTCCTTAAATCTATTTGGATTAATTTAACTAATATTTACTCGAAATGCAATTAAGTGCAATAAATGGAGGAGAGAAGAATTTTAATATTGAAGATTTGCATTTGCCAATTTTTTCTTTCCAGAAACAGTTCTACAAAATATTAGGTTTATCAGATTTCCACAAGCTTGTTTCTTTGTCTGTATTTTTTGTAACAATTACATCCATATTTAACGAAATCAACTTTTGGATCATAGTTCTTGAACCCAAAATCAGAGAGTTTGGGATTGCCAGAATGTTCTTAACACCCTTAGGGACACGTCTTTGTATTTGATATCTGCTCCTGAAGTTGTCCATTCATAAGTACAAATGTTCACACGATTCAAACTTGAATCAAGGAATAATGTGCAAAATTACATCACTGTATTGTAAAATTTATATAAGAGCATTCACACGCCATGAAACATCTTAAATAGCTTAAATGCCTGGCAATCATTTGCCATCATCATACAAGAAGGCGCATAATAGAAGTATTGGCTATCAAAATACAACCACACAGTATAAACAGGGATGATGGATGGATCTTAAAGCTATGCTTGTAAACCTAACATCCATAAAATTAAAAGCCATAAAATCTGTTCATGAATTCAGTCATATAATTTTCTTCACAAGCTAACTTCGCATCTTCCCTTCAGGCTTCAATAAAGTTAATATTCATGGACGACGATTTCTTTAAAGCAATCCGACCACACATTGATTTATGAGGGATCCAGAAGTATGACAAATAGAAACGCCAACTAAAAGTGAAACTTCACCTTAATTTCAACATTAAATTCTATCTGTTGTAAATGATACTTAAAATCTTAAGAAAACTGGAAATTGTTTTATATCCTCAGTAAACAAGTATTATCCAAGATTTCTAAACTTCTACGGCACCTCATAATTTCGAAGGATAAGGGATGGTAGGAATGATTCGTACCACAGCTCTGCATCACAGTACCATGATCGGGAGAGAGGCGAAAGTTCTTTCTTACAATTGCAACACCAACTTCCCATTGTACTCAACCGGATGCCAATGAAATTCAAAAGCCTAGTAAAAACATTGTTGGACTCCTCCGCTTGTTGCAAACCATGTAAGAGCAAATCGTCAGCCGTATCTTTGAAAAACTCCCACACAAGAGCCGGCACTAAGACTTGAGGCCCGTACTGGTGTATGCTATCAAAGCAACATTTAGTAAGAGAAACCTTCATTCTATCATCCCATTCGTCAGGTACTATATGGACTGAAGTTTCCACCTGATTACTGCACACTGATACTTCAACTGTACGAAAGACCTCTGGTGGAAGCTCTTCTTCTATTAACCATAGCCGAGGCTTAAAGCTCAGGGTAATTTTGAGAGGGCTACCAAAACAAAACCCCAAAGCCTTCGTGACATTATCAGATGCCATTATTCCATCAATTTCCATCGACAATTTAATAGTCCCTAAATTCGGATGCACGGAAACAGAACACCATGGTAATATTCTGCCGCCTACAATTGAGCTTTCATCTGCTCTGGAAAAAGCCTTCACACACTCTACTCTAGCCTCTTCAGCCACCTTGTACAGATATGATGACTTGGCTTCGTTGGGCTGCCCTTGATTTTGACTATGACAATCTAAGTCACATATCTTAGGCTTTTTCTTGCACCTGTAATGCCTGAAAACTTGCAGCAGGATGTCAAGTACATTGTTGAGGCAATTGTGCCCAATTCTCACTCTCTCTAACTTCTCGTTCAACGTTAGGAGGACTTCTTTGATGGTATCATCCATTTGTTGTCCTTCTTCTTCTGATTGTACAGCCACAAAAACAGAAGAATCGTCACGGGAGGACGCATCATGGAAGGTAGGGGGTACTGTGAGCAAAATGGTGTACCCGCCCGTCTCCAGCTTTACAAATTCTTTCTGTGTCTCAATTATATTGATAGAAAAGGCCTCTGCACCTTCCTTGTTCAGAGTCATCCATGCATTGATCGTGTCTTTCATTGTCTGGGGATAAAACTCGAACACCATGAAAATAGGTACTCCTCTATGCTAGTTTTCAAACAAGACTTTGAGGTGAAGTAATCAAAGTTCATGTCGTGTCTGCTGCCTCTCTGAATGGACTATGACTAGGACAGAAAATATTATTCAATTGAATGTGCGTTTAGGACCTTTATTACCTTCTTCTTTTGGCCCTTATCGAAGGTAAATAAATAACGGATTTTGAAGTCCTGTGGGTAACATTTTCTTTAAATTAAAACGCAATTTGAACTTTCTTTCTTGGAAATTGTCGGGTGCGCGGCCGGGCCCTCGTTTGGCAGATAGCTTCAGCTTTGCGCATGCGATGTTTTCTTTAAGAGTCTTGGTCAATTATTTCTTCCAACTAAATATTGATTAAGTATATTATTATTTTGCTTAAGTTAAAATTAGATGTTATATTTTGTAATTTTTTATTGTTTATATTTATTAGTACTTATCGTTAGGCAATATTATTGTAATGAAAATTCATTTGTTGTACTTATATGATTATTAAAAAAAATTATTTAGACTAATGAAAAGCAATTATTTTTCTTTCTTTAAAATAAGTGCTTAATGTATGAACAAGATTAAAAATATATATATTTTAAAAATATGTATTATATTTAAAATTTCTTTAATTTATAATCAAAATAAACTAAATTTTAGAGGATTTTTGAAATTCGACGACCTTTTAGAAATAAAAAATATCATATAATAAAAAAAACATAAAATCTTATAAAAACGAGGATAATGAAACTAAATCATTGTGACTAAGCAGCATAAACAAATTGATCTAAAATATTTATTGCATTATAATATAATAATATAAATTATGAGTTTATTCACATGTAATATAAGTTATAAAAAATTTAATGACATTTTTTTGTTTCTTAAATGAGCAAGAAGGTTATCTACCAAAAAAATTGTAATTTATCATAGTCCAACACTATATTAGTTATATAATTAATAAAGAAATTCAATAACTATAACAAAAATTACTATTTCAACTACAAATCAAGAGGCAAGTACTCGCCACTATATGGCACTTGTTATAATTTATTATTAGTTTCTACTATGGAAAATTTGTATTAGGCAAAAATTAAAATATTTGTTCATAGTTTAAAATTTTAGAAAACTTTATAATCTCATTTTATTATTAGAGGGTGATGAAAATCTAGTATAAATAAATTGATTAGTTTAAAACTAATACAAACATCTCATGGCAACACTACAAAGTAAATTTTATAGGTGACTTCTAATTTTTTTTATACCAAAAATTTGCACCACTATATCATATACATTAACTTTCTTCTAAATTCTAGTGACAATTTACAAGCATCTACTAATTTTTTGTACTTCACGTATAAGTAAATAAAATTATTATCAAAAATGTTTACGAGCATCCTTTAACATAATGCAATGGCAATTAACTAAATGCTTTAATAAAATATGGAGGCTTGTTAATATTATGTGCAATTTTATTTGGTTTATGTGTCATGCAATGTGGTCTAAGCAAACTACCATGTTTATGGTAACAAACCAAAAGCCCTGACTAGCAAAAACTAAATGTAAATGCTCCTCACAATGTGACATTGTTTTAGTCAACACCTAAGAAACCTTATCCTAGGTGTAATAAATCTAGTATAATTAAAAAGATATGCAATAATATTATGATGTAATGTCCCTCCCTCGATCAGACTCTGTTTAACTTAGTTTGACTCTGGTTGATTTCTTCAGTGTTTTATGTGATTGGATGATACTCTCTTATGTGATGGTTTTTATTATGTTGGTTATGTCTTTTATCTTGAAGGACGGTTAGATGTTAGATTATACGTGTATATACTGACCTTGGACTAACATATCTCATTTATGTATGAGATATGTCTTGTGTTAGTCTACTTGTATGGGTATGAGTCTGTATGGGGTGCGAGGAGATGATCTTTCGTCACCCACTTTGGAGGGACATAGACTATCACGACTCTCCTACATTGGTGTGCATGTATATGTTAGATGTAAATGTGTATGTTTTCTCGGTGATGGAGAACTGCAGGTACCGAGCATCGATTCCACCTGAATCTTTAGGTCTAAGCGTGCTCTTTGACCCAATGGTAACGTGGAAATTGGAGTTATCAGTCAGACCCCATCGTACCCTTGTTCCTATGGAATGAATCTCATGTCAGGTATCCTTGTTAGTGTTTGTTCGGTCATGTCAGTTGTTAGCCTAGTTAGTCTTCCATGTTTTGATTTGTTGTATTTTGCTGCTCTTGTGTGTGTAGTATAATAATTATCTAATATTGGTGAAAAGATTAGTATAATATTTTAATGATATTTGGATGTCGTTATTTGATTAATTAATGAGTTGAAATTGTGGAACTTAAAGATTTAAATTATTTAAATTAATTCGGAAAAAGTATTTATTAAGGGAATTAAAAATAACATCTATTTATGTATTTGGAGATTAATTAATTAAATTAATCATTTATTATAGTTGTCTCATTTGACTAATTATAAACATTTAATTAAGGATTCTCCTTACACATTTAATAATCTATTAAAATACAACTATTACTTAATTGTTTTGAAAATTAATTTTAAAGGAAATAATTAATATTTATTTATTATTTTCAGTTTGCATGTGTGGGGGTTACTAAACTAAAGAAATTAATGGAATGTAATTATTTAGGAATCTTGTATGTGTATGGGAGTTACGTTTTGGGAAAAGCATATCTATTGATTTTGAAAATATTGGAGGGGGTTGTTTTCTAGTGGTTTTCCCGTGAAGTCTTTTTCTTTGCATATGTACTTTCTGGGTTAAGGGGTTTTGGTAGAAGAAATTGGGGGAAAATTTTTGGAAAATGTCTTGCTTCTGGAAAAACAAATTTGGGGAGAATTGCTTGAATATTCTCGATTGGAGCTCACTGTTTTGGAAAACCCCGCAATTGTCGCTTCTGCTCTATTTTCTTTTCTGGACAACGTTAAAAAGGTAGGGAAATTATGGTTCTTTCTTGTTGCATGTTAAAATTTCTCCTTGGTTGAATTTGCTGGTGCCCAAAACCGCAGATTGGAAAACCCAAAGACTTGCCAACTCCTTAGGAAATCCAATCAGCCTTGGCCAATGAACAGGGATGGTCAAAGACCAAATCCCTCCGCACTTCAAGCTCCACAAGACCTAGGCGGGTGTACCCTTCCCTCTCAAGCACAAAAGAGTTATTTAAATGTGGATTTAAGCCTCTAAGCAAGTTTACACAACTGGCAAATTAGTGTTCTGCAACTATGCTATATCATGTGCTTTAGCTTAATACTTTGAAAACTGAAAACTGAATATGAATAAAAGTGTATGTTAAAGATATTGTATATTGAAAATGAAATGCTTTCAGGACTTGAATGAAATATGCAAGGATTAGTTCAAATAGGATATGGAAGAATGTTTCCTTGTAAGGACCTTATGCATACAAATCAAAATCTCAGAAATAAATAATAGACTAGTGCCTCTATCCAGGAATATGCACGATACTTTGTGGACAAATAATTCAATTAAACTCTTGAAACAGTTTTCAGGCAACTTGTAACACAAGACTATCAATACAGAGGTTCCATTAAGTGCTATAAGAACATAAAGAAGCCAATCTTATATTCAATTATAACAGCTTGTGGTGGCACACTGTATTAAACCCTTTATCGGATTTATCAAGAGGACAAAATGAAATTCATCAACACAAAAGTATACACGAATTCTGGAATTGAAACAGCGAATCTTGTATATTAATTTTTGGAGAGTGAATGCATACAATAGCTACACTTACATATACTCCATTACACAGTGATTGCTCAAAATGATACTTCCATTCCTACAGACTTCTCCAATACAGACATCCCATAGCCCCTACTGGCAGCCTAACAGATTGTGAATTTTTCCCCCTTTTTTTTAATTGAAAAAGACTCCCTATAAATACCTGATCCAAAAGATATATGTGAAAGGACACACCCTTTCGCATACAGGAGGGAGTTACAGACAGTTGTTTTTCCAAAGGACACACCCTTTGGTTTACAGAGATAATTATATTTGAATCCCTAAAATACACAGTAAATAAAGCTTTAATAATATATCCTTTATCCTCTGCTTTGATAATACTTCCCGTAAATATTCAATATCTCCTCCACATAAAATAAACCAATCAAATCCCTTATTAATTAAAAATTAAATATATTCCACTTTAGATTAGGCAATAATCATTTTACCCTATGTAAAATACCTATTTACAATAATTCACTTAAATCAAAGTATTAAACACTTGTAATTATTTATTCCAATAATAGTTTTTATTAAACAACATAAGGTAAAAGATTTTGTATAGTAAGTAAAAGAAAATACTTCCCTTCTGATAATGTTACAATACTTTCTCACCTTTTGGTAATCAAAAAAATATCAAAATGTAATCTTCCATGAAGAATACTCCCTTTTAATGTTTGCCCAAGAATTTTAGCTTTCTGCACATAAAACAACATTGTAATAAATATTTATCCTTTAATTAATCTCTTAATAAATAAAATTCACCCTCAAGTATTTAATTTAGTGATTAAGGGCAAAAATAATTTACAAGAGAGTAAAAAGGGTAATAACAATATCAAAATTTAATTTTCTTCATTATTACATTTTACACCTTTTAACATATTTTTCAAAATAAGATCCATTTATATGAAATAACATTTTACCCTAATACATATTTTACCAATGTTTTAGGGTAAAAATAATTTATTTAAATCACATATTTCAAAATGTATTTCCACATTTTAAGATTACTTTAATAAATTAAAATCTTATGGAAATATTTGCAAATTATTATCCATAGTAATTTACCTTAATAAACATTTTCAAATAATACAATAGAGCAATTGGTAAAAGGGGAGGGTAGGTATGGGTAGTTAGGAAGGTCGGGTTGAGAGGTTGAGTGTTCAACTCCCTCTCCCTACTTTTTTGTAAAAATATATTTTATTTTAAAATCATTTATATGGAGAATGTAATCTTCACAAAAAAAAGAAATATAGTAAGATATACTAACAAATCAAAAATCATTTTGTTAGGGATAAAACAATATATATTTTTTACTGAAATGTTGCAGGCCGTCACTTTCAAATCTGGGCCATTTTTGAGCTTACCGGCACTCCAAAAATATCAAAAATCTTGTAAAAATGGCCTTCAAAGTAGGGTGGATGGTTTGGGCCTCTGTTGAGAGACAAAAATCACCATTTAAAACTCATATTCAAGCCCAAAAAATGGCCTGAATTGCAAAAACGTGAATGGACTTTTGCTGCTGTTGGTGATACTTCTCATCATAACCTCTCCGCTTCTCTAATATTTGCTGAGCTTACTTGATTATGTATGAAGATCGCATATACTTAACAGTTCACTGTTGCTTGTCATCACCCCAATCATTTTCTTGCTAAGGTGCTGTAAAAGCTCACAACATTATGTATATATAATACTTCAGCTTGAGCACTCAATAGATTATTAAGGAAACATGTATATGTTGTTTATTAATGAATATATTGTTCATTGTCAACCCGTTGTACAACAATGGCCTGGCCACCCTATCGGGGATCGGGAGGGCTCTCAAATGCCTATGTCGATATTCAATGGCTTTTACTCGTCGGGCCCTAATGTATCCCAATCATTTATTTAAAAAAATTGATTTAATATTTCACCCTTTGAGATAAAAACTTTTTACTTCTTTCTACCAACTATAAAGTATTTGATCATTTGATTTGCTCAAACGTAAAATCTTTTATTTTATTTTTGTAATAATCCTGCACATTATACAAGCTCAAAAATTGTGTTAGTTTTAAAAGCATCATATAATTTCATGTAACACAAATAATTTTGTATATGGTGAAAATGGATAACAATAATAACTATATTGAAAGGCTAAATGAATTCAACCACAAAACCCTAGCCTAACAACAACAAAGATCCACCATAACATATGAAGATTACCTAAGACAAATGCAAATCAAATGAAATCACAAAGATTATACCATCACATGTCCAATAGGGTTTGGATCTCCATTCTTCCTATCTCCATTGATCTTGCTTGATATATTTGCTCTTAGATTTTATGTGCACAAGAGCTCAACAAAGAACGGAATGTGGTTGCAAGTAGGATCGTAGTGTAGTCAAGTGCATAAATTGATTAGCCAAGGTTGATAATGAAGGAAGTATCCTCTTATATAGAAGACACTATATGAAATGGAGAGATAAAATTGAGAGGTGTAAAAGGAGGTCGACTATGATTAGAGGGTAGGTTAAAGAAATAATAAAATAATGAAAGGGGTAGGTAGTGTATGAATTAAGAGATGAATGACATGTGTCATGGGTAGAAAAGGTTAATGAATTAATTAAACAAATAAAGATTTATTTAATTAATAGAGGAAGTGGGATTAATTAAATAAATAAGATATTTATTTAATTTAGGAAAAGGATAATTTAAATAAATAAATGTATTTATTTAAATGAGAAATAAGGCTAGAAGAGGATAAATGAATTAATTAAATAAATAAGGATTTATTTAATTAATAGAAGAATTAAGCTTAGATAATTAAATAAATAAAATATTTATTTAATTAAACTGGACAATTTTGGGTGTCTACATTTTGCCCCTCTTTGAGACAATGCGACTTGTCGCGTTGTTTCAAAGAAGATAAGATGAACTGATACAGAGTTGCCCCAAGATGGGAATGATATGCCCCCTCGAGAGATTGGATGAAAATGTCTGAAAAGATCACAGACAATCTCTTGATAAGAAGGAACGGCTAGAAAGGACTAACCGGATAAAGTGACAGAGTCACGGGATAATGAAGACTGACTCGGGAAATGAGGGCTAGGACTAGGACTAGGGCAGTCTATAAGATAGACCACGAGGGAAATACATCCTCATTGTCATCCACACATCCACGAGAGCAGAGTGCAGAGTGAAAATAGAGCAGCAGCAGTCAGCAGCGATGGCCTTTGTTCACAGATTCGATCGTGTTTGCCGATTCCAGAGGCCAGCAGAGGCAGGAGAGCCAGTAAGTACCGCAAAACCTCCTTGTACTTTGATGCATTTATTGTTGTCATTAATGCATGGTAGATAGGGAAATAAATGCACTTTAGGTTAGGGTCCAAAAATGTCAAAAAACGTCCACGCGCGTCTACGTTGGTGCCAAGCGCGTCTATGTTGGTGTCAGGCGCGTCTATGATGGAAAATGCGTATGTGCCAAATGTGGTCGCGTTTGTGATGTGTAGGCGCGTTTATGCCAAGAAGGCACGTCTGTGTCGCCCAGGCGCGTGTGTGCAGAGCATAGGCACGTCTATGTCTTTCAAGCGCGTCTGTGTAAAACAGGCGCGTCTATGCAGTCTTCAAGCGCGTTTATGTCAGGTAAGCGCGTTTGTATCCAAAAATGTGAATTTGTGTCTTCCAGGTCAAATCGGCAGTTCTGTGATGAACATACGTTGTCGATTGGATAAGCTGCTGAGAGGATACACTCAAGCGGGTCTTCGAGGGAAGACTAAGATAGATCAAGGCACTTTGTGATGAATAGTGAGTACCAAGATAGAGTACTTTGTGATGAATAGGGAGTACTAAAATATGAGCAGCACTTTGTGATGAACAGTGAGTGCAAATGTGAGTAGCACTTTGTGATGAACAGGGAGTGCCAAACACGTAGTACTTTGTGATGAACAGGGAGTACCACTAGGATAAATAGCAACACTTTGTGATGAACAAGGAGCGTCACTAGGATAGATAACCATATGCACTTAGATAAAAAAGTAGCATTTTGTGATGAACATTGAATGCCATAATGACTGACATGATTGATTTGCTTGACTGCAGGAGTATTTGCCTATGTTGGAGTCACGGGAGAGATTCCCATCGACTCAGAGGTTGCGACCTGAGATGACAGCCGAGGACCAAGCTGCGATTGAGGCTATGGGATTGAGACATATTCTATATGTGCCTGAGTTTCGGGCGAACATGGGACTGCTGACTGCACTGGCGGAGAGGTGGCACTCCGAGACTTGCACATTTCATTTGCCGATGGGTGAGATGACAGTCACCCTTGAGGATGTATACAGGATCCTGAGGATACCGATCGACGGGGAGCTGATTCCGTACGATCGAGATGGAGACAGGGAGGCCTTGAGATGAGTGTTCCAGGACCCAGGATTGGAGATGAGGACTGGACACGTGGCTTGGGACACCATGACAGCCACAGGATTAGCGCTGCCAGCGGTGATAGGAGGAGCGATCAGTGGGTTCTTATGTCTTGATAGAGCGACATGAGGGTTGGCTGTGGGCTAGGGAGGTGCACTGGAGACACTGGTGACACAACACACCAGATATGTTTGGGGACCATGTGTGCTAGCACACCTGTATTATGAGCTGCATCAGTTTGTGTACCACGGGTCAGTGGGATTGGGCTGCGGGGTCACATTGTTACAGGTGTGGGCCTATGAGCATCTGCTAGTGACGAGACCGATACATTTCAGAGGCAGAGGTCATAGATGCAGTTTCGTGCATTTGTACAACATGATCACCTCGCAGCCACGGATTGGCAGGTTAGAGCACTGGCGGCGGGTGATTGATGACATTGATATGATCATATGGAGGCCATACCTTGGATGTGAGCAGTGGGAGGACGATGTTGTAGAGCTTCCCTACACCTTCCGGAGTAGGTACCTGATTGGGCGGACGCCCTATGTGCTGGAGAGGCAGCTAGTGGGCAAGGTGGGCAGGCAGTTCGACAAGATTCAGCGGATGCCACGGGGTTCAGGCATGTATGCACGGGCCATCAGGGATCAGGCGCAGTTTGGGCCCCTATTGTCATATGATCAGGCTGTGACACAGCTCGTAGAGATGATGCCCCTACCCTGGGACATGTGGCCAAAGATTGAGGATGCCAGCATGGATGCCGAGTACACAACATACTGGGCTGAGCATCCATTCCCACACCTGACGGATCCAGGGGAGTTGGAGAGAGGAGGGTGGCACCGCGGAGGGAGGGTGGAGAGGACACAGGGGCTCGGGTGGTTGGGGGTCACGATGGATTACCGCTACAGGTGCCAGTAGCATAGGGTCCCAAACAGGTGCAGGTACGGGGACAGGTACAGGGATAGATACAAGGACAGGTACCAGTACAGGCACCAGTACAGGCACAAGCACAGGGGTAGGCACCCATGCAGGGGGAGCCACGGGCAGAGCCACAGGGGGCTGAGGCAGAGGAGGATGAGCTGACGGAGCTGAGGGAGATCTGCTAGGGATAGGCAAATGAGATCCAGGAGTTGGAGAGAGAGAGGGATAGGCTTAGGAGGCGGCTCAGAGATACTGAGCGGGAGCGGGATTAGGCCATTCAGCGCTACACAGAGGCTGAGACAGCATTGAGGGCTAAGAGGTAGGCGGCAGAGGACATTGGGGCTGGATATGCCTATGTTCTACAGGAAGGGGAGGAGATCAGTTATTGGTGGGATCTCTATTATGGTGCAGTGCCAGCTAATCAGCGGGTGAGGAGCTTCCATAGACCATCGCGGATAGCGACAGCTATGGAAGGGAGCCGGAGGAGACAGGCATCTAGTGGTGGGGTTATGGGTCCTCCACCACCACCAGATAGAGGGGACGGGAGGGATGATCCTGGGGCGGGTCCTTCAGGGGCTCAGATTCCGTCGAGGCCAGGCGGCTCCGAGGGAGGGAGTTCATCATAGCCGTAGAGGGCTCCCTATGTATCAGTATTGTACCATTCTTGTATGATGATGTAGACACCTTCGGGTGCTTTGTAGCCATATGATTTTGGCATCATTGTATCATGACACTTTATATATATATATATATATATATATATATATATATATGAGATGATTCATCTTTGTGGCAGCTATATGCATGTGTACCTATGTGATGAGATGTTTCATGATGTATGTTTCTATGTGATGCTTATGATATGGATGCAAATATGTATATGATGCAATGCAACATATTTTTTTGTTCTTTTATGTTTTACATGTGTATGCAAATGTAAATGTGAATGTATGTAATGCAAATGAATATGATAATGCAAATGTAAATTGTGTTAACATGTGTTGTGTGTGTGCAGGATGTGATGCAATTGTGATATCTATATGTATGTATGGAATGCTAACATATGATAATGCAGGTGCAACTACATGAAATGCAAATGTTTTTGGTGTGTCATTATACTCAGTCATGTGATAGCAGGCTACGCGGACCCAAGAAGGATGATGAAAGTCAATCAAGAAAGGGGGATGGAAGATAGAAGATATGAAAGTGAAAGAGCTTCTTGTGCGTTATCATCATTGAGCTTTATTATGGCAAGTAGGTTATGACAATCGAGGCATATGTTCAACCTAGAAAGTCATTGTACCTGTTTGCATGGAGATAAGACAGTTGCAAACAAAGAATGCCCCAGTTCATACTAGACTCACAGTGTCCTCATATCCTTGGATAAGTCATAGCATTACTAAAAGACAATCCACAGACAGCAAATACAAATAGGTGACGATACCCCATCCTCGCCTTTCTAGTCAAAGACATCCTGGAGATAGAATCTCTAGTCAGAGACATCCTGGAAAAGCTAAAAGACATGCCACCAAAAGATAAAATCAAAAGAAAACCAAGACTCGACACCAACATCCACTGTAGTCCTCAAGTTTAGTGTCCGTTGTCACTTGTATAAGTCTTATTTGATTGTGGTCACAATGTTTACTTTCACAGAAAGGATAGATAGCACTGAACCATAATATTGTCTGAGTCTGTTGAAAGATTTGATTTGTTGAAGCCCATTGTTGTTGTTGTGTCTCATCTGAAACTGACTGAATCCATGAAACTGATACTTTATTGCGGAAAAGACGGAACTTTATTGCAAATTGGCGATGCAAATGTTGCTTTATTGCGGATTGTGCGTGGATAGACTGAAGGAAGCTGGAAGAAACTGTACTCCTCGAAACATGTGATGTTCTCAGTTCCACACCCATCACTAGATGTAGGATTTGTCTTAGCCACAGATAGGAGCTGATTTATTATGGATGGAAAGGGATGAAAAGGGAGGTTTATTATGAATGGCTAACCAATCTTGGGTAGATCAATAACAAGCCATGATGGGAATGTGTAAGTTTATTATGAACGAATAGGTTGTGAATGTGTGCAGAATGAAAGGATGAAAGTGAATCCTAAAGGAGGGAGGAGCAATGTCTCTACGCATGGCGCTGGTAACCCAGTTTTCACCATGGTACTTGCCCAGGGCGCCACCGAAGTGGTTTTCACAGTTGGATGAAATTATTTCTCTTTACTTTTTTCGATTTTTCAATGTTTTTTTGTGTCACAAGGCGCCTGTTTGTCAGGTTTTCACCAAGTAATGATTTTTTTTCTTTTATAATTTTTTTTTTGTATTTTTGAATTTTTTGAATTTTTTTTTGTATTTTTGAATTAGGATACTTTGAAGAGCTATGTGTAAAACCTGCGAAGGTGCATGATGTTGATAGGATCCTCCAAAGGTTCACCTTTTGTAGTTGAGAGCTGATATGCCCCAAATCCATATGTTGTTGTAATGATGTAAGGACCAAGCCAATTTGGTTCGAACTTGCCCTTCTTCTCTTTGTCTTGCTGATTTTTAGGATTTTTTCTAAGAACCAAGGCACCCACCTCAAATGTGTGAGGCTTAACCTTATGATTGTAACTGCAACGTTCCTTGATTGAATGATATGTAACTTGAGTGACTGTCTTCCTTGATAAAGGAATTGAGATAGAATTACTAGTGTGTGGACTACGTAGGCCCATATGCGTGTCACTTGAAGAAGTTTGGGCATCCCTAACAACAAAGTCCTTCGAGGAAGTTCCATTAAAGGTCCATGATGTATCGCCATAAGGGAATGGATATGTGGAACAAGTGGATGAGTGATGAAGGCTTATGATTGTGAAAAGAAGTGAAAGTAGGATAGCATGATGGAGACTTAGGATCAACAAGTATGCTTTTTGACTTAAAATTGTAGAACTTTTGCCCCCAGTTATTTTGATATTAGGGGAGATCAACTCTTGTTCTTTTTGCTTCATAGGAGTTTTATCCTTGACCTTGATTTTTGCAGAGTCCAATAGCTTTTGATTTTGATTTGGACTAAAGGACTTTTCTTTAGTTTTGACTTTTAGATTTTTCTTTTCAAAGCTTGATTTTTCATCCCCAATGAGTAAGGGCTTTTGTAATTCTTGTTGATCCAAGTCTGGGAGCGGAGAGGAAATGGAATGAGTGGATGATATGGTAAAGCTATGTGAGTTCTCAAGAGGCCTGGCGATACGCTCAATAGATTCTTCGCTGGAACCACTCTTAGGACTATTGATATCAAGAGTTTCTTGCACCACTGGAGGAGATTTGCATTCAGACTCAGTAGCCACAACACTAGGTGGTTCACACCCAATTCCTTGTAAATTGTTTATAGATTGTTCTTGTCGACTGAATGTCTTAGGAGATAGTGGGAGTTGATCAACATGAAAGATATACTCACCACATCCCATGTCTTTAATCTTGAATTTTTCTTTTAGCTCTGTTTGTTTTGATGTAGAAGCTTTCAATGATTCTGGATCCACATATGCTGAAGATGGAACAACTTCTCGATTAGCTGGAATTGTTATTTCTGATCTAGGTCGCAGATTGTTGCAATATATGAATGGATTCGGGTCAGCTTTGACGGTCACTTCAACTCCATTGTGTGGAAACTTGATACATTGAAGATATGTAGATGGGACTGTGCTTATTTCATGAATCCAAGGACACCCTAGCAATATATTGTAAGTGAGATCCAGATCTAGGACTTGAAAAACCACATCCTTCGTAACTGGCCCAATTCTGAGAGGTAAGGTGACTGTGCCCTTAGATGAACGCTCTTCATCATCATATGCCTTGATAGTGATTTGATTTGTAGAATTCACAGCTTTATCAGAGTATCCCAATTGTTTAATTGTGCTCAATGTACAAATGTTTAGACAAGCTCCTCCATCTATCAGGACTCGTTTTATTTGATGTTTGTGAATGAAGGCTTCAATGTGTAGTGGCGCATTATGTGACTGACTTATGAAGGCATCATCGGCTTCTATGAATGTAAGGGAATGTGGAATGGAAAGATATCCCACCATGGCTTGAAACTGGTCCACATTCAGATCAGTAGGAATGGCGGTGTCTCTCAAGATTTTGTCAAGAATAGCTTTATGTGCAGGGGATATACGTAAGAGCTCAAGAATGGAGATGAGCGCGGGTGTCTTCCCTAACTGTTCTACAAGGTCATACTCAGGTTTGGTTGATGAGGAAGCGGTGTTCTTGGCTGGAGCACCTTGCAAAGTGATTTTACCTCGGTGAGTTGTGACATTACATTCAAAGGTAGGTTCGGAAGAAGATCCAACACCTTTTAGGACAATTCTGGGTCTCCAGGTAGAATTCTCAGGGGTTTTGTCCTTGATGATAATGGTAGAGACATAATTGTCCATCGAGATGTGATTGATAGTTGAATCATAGTTGTAGGATGCTCTGGTATAGTTGGTTTGATCATCTGTGACTTTAGCTTTTCCTTTGTCATGTTTTGGGAATGGTTCCTTAAACATCTCATGTTCTTGATTGGATGAGTGCCCTTCAATCTCAATGTCACCCCTATCAATGAGATCTTGTATGATGTTCTTCAGTCGATGGAAATTTCCTGTCTTATGACCCTTGCTCTTATGAAATTCACAATATTCGTCATCATTCCACCAATTTGGTTTGACCTTTGGCTCATATGGAGGAAAATCTGGAATAGTGATTACCTTGTTTGCCACTAGCTTTTTGAAAACTGACTCAAGTGGTTCTCCCAATGGAGTGTACTTCCTTCGTGATCTGGAAGTTGTTTGAGTATTCACTTGATTGTTTCTAGAACTTGATCCAGAAAAAATGAATTTGGGTCGCACTGTGTTGGCGTCAACAACACCATCATTGACTGTGTTCTTGTTTTTATTCCAAAATCTCGGCTTGTCTTTTCCTTTAAAGTCATCTTTGTTTTCCTTGAATATCTTAATGACTCCTTGTTCAATTAGGACCTTCTTTGTTGCTAAGCCTTTTTCAATGACGTCCTTGAAGGTGGACAAACAAGCTTTCCTTAGATCATAGCCAATGTCTTTGTTAACATTTTGGGTGAACATTTCTACCATTTGTTCTTGTGGAATTTTACAAGAGCATCTGCTGGCTAGATTCCTCTATCTTTGTAAAAATGATGCAAAAGACTCTCCCTCTTTTTTCTTGGTGTTGCACAAAGTAGTGACTGATATGTCTGTCTCTATATTGTAGGAGAAATGTTGAATAAATGCCTCTGCTAAGTCACCCATGACTTAATTCCAGGTGGAAGTTGGGAGAACCATTCCATAGCTTGATCACCTAGGCTTTGTGGGAATAATCTCATCAAATATGTCTCTTCTGCTGCTACCTCAATGCAAGCTGTGAAAAACTATCTTATGTGTGCCTTAGGATCCCCTTTTCCTCTATACTTATCAAACTTAGGCGTCACAAAGTGTGTAGGAAATGGAGGCATTGGAATGCTTTTGTCAAATGGATAGGGACATATGTCTCTCATTGTGTATGTTGGCTTTGGTGTATTTATGTCCTCCATTTTCTTTTGTAAGTCCCTGATTTGTTGCTCCAAATTGCTCTTAGGTGGAGATCGACTTCTTGGACCGTACCCTATGCTTGACGCACCAATTGCAGGAGGAGCATGTTGCATATATGGATGATATTGATCATACACATGTTCATATGGAGGAGGTCTATAGTGATGCTCCATATATGGACCACTTGGTATAGATCGTTGCATATATGGACCACTTGGTATAGATTCATGTTGAGGAACGAAATATCTATTTTGTCCATGTATACCATACTCTACAGGCATGTCATGTTCTAATGTGTTGCCCCCAAATTTGACACGGGGTTTCCTTGTGTCCAAATTTTGAGCATGCCTTTGAATATCCAATTGCTTTGGTGGTTGATCCTTAGCATTGGTATGTGATTGAGCATAGCTTTCTGCATAAGACTTCCATAATGGTCTGCGAAGGTGAGTATCATATGCTTGACCATGTGTATGTGGGAGCTCTGGTTTTTGAAACAAAGATGATGGTGATTCAGGCACCATATGTGGTCCTCTATTGCCTCCACTATTAGGTCTCCTTTGATCCATGTTGGAGTGAGGTTGGTGCAAAGGTCGATTTTCCATTATTTGAGACATGTCAAAATCATGAGGTATCTTGGCTCCACTTTGTGCCATCATTTGTAAGAAGTATTGTCTATCCCTCCTCATTATTTCCTCAACCAATCGATTGAAATGGGGATTCATAATGGATTCTTCCACATCTGCTGAATGTACGGAAAAGTTGTCCATATTGTCATTATGTGTAGCATTGTTGTTTGTAGTGTCCATGTTCTCAACATTTGGAATGTTTCTATAGGCATCCATGTCAAGTAATGTGTTATGATCAGTATTGAAAAAGATATCATTGTCATACTCATAAGAACTCATGTTTGTGGACTCTTGAGCCTCTTTAGTTTCTCTCCTAGATTTTTGAAGACGGATTTCAACCATGAACTAGGTATTGACCAAGATGTGTGAGACTAGATGAAAATGGAAAAAGTATGGAAGACCAAGAAATGGATGGAGTGTAAATGAATCTGAGGTGTACTTGCAATGTCCAAAGTGTAAGACCAAGTATGTATGTAGTAGAGTAGGTGTGACTTTCAAAGAGGATAGTTTCTCTTGATGAGGTAAGTTGACCTTGACTCTAAGTAAGACCAAATGAGACCCAAAGGTGATAGACCTTGATGAGGGACCACTTAGCAAAGTGTTGTTGTATGTAGTGTGTTGACAAAGTATAGTGAGGACAAGCAAGTGACCTTTTGACTCAAGTTTAGACAAATGTAAATTTAATTCAAGATGTAAAGCAATGATGGACTTTGTGAGACCCAAAGACAGGTTGAATGCTAGATGAACCCTAGAGAAATGACCTAGGAAGCTAAAGAATTCCGAAACTGACTGTGTTTGTTTGCTGGACTGTAAAAGTTTTTCAATTCTGAACACAGATGCGCCTGACATAGACGTGGTTCTGTTTAACACAAACGTGCTTCTGATATTTTTGTAAAATGCACTGTTGATTCTGGAAACACATACGCGTTTCTGCCCTTCACAGACGCGGTTATACAACACAGACGCTATTATGTTAGACACAGACGTGTTTCTGCAAAATTTGTGCAATTTTCTCCAATCTGTGAAGTTGTTTTGTTGTGACCAAATCTGACTGTTTGACTGTTTATCGTGACAAGAGGACACAGTGTTGATGAAGACCCAATGTTTGCAAGTGTTTAGACTCAAAATGACTCTAAGAAAAGTGTGTTGTTTGATGTAAAAATATTTTGCATACACTTGAAAACACAAAAGACACAATGTTTTGCAGTTTGGTCTTGAATGTTTGAATGTTTAAAATAAGTCAAGCACAATTCTTATGGTTGGCTAAGACAATAGTTGTTGATCCCACATGGGGTTTTACCCCCGAGGCTATGCTATTTAGAGCGGATACTTAGATGCTTGACCTCATTGGCTCCACCCTCGACACTCACTTCTCGGGTCAGCCAAGCATTAGTCCCCACGAAAACTCCCCGTGGCGAACTTTGTATCTCTACTAAGAACTGTATGTGTGTGGGCCGCTACCAGAGGTCCGACCTCCTGCCCCAACAACTAGAAGGATTTGGGCTTCTAAAACAAAAAGGTGCTAATAAGGGCATCTGCTCATGTGGCCATACATGCGGCACTTTCAGCTCTATAAATACATAAGGCTCCCAGCCGGTAGGGGTTACACCCTACAACTGATCAAATAAATTTGATCAAACGGGTTTATGGGGAGACATAGTGTCGGTATGAACTTGTAGACGTATAAAAATGACCATATTCCTAAATGAATATTTTATGTTCGTTTCTCTATTTAATTAAATCCAATTTAATTAAATTACCCGCATTCCTCTATTTAATTAAGTAAATTATTCAATTTATTTAAATTAAATTCACTATACCCATTTAATGAATAAACCATTTTATTCAATTAAATCCCCCCTATCCACTTTTAATTAAATTCAAATTTAATTAAATAGTTATCCTAAAATTGAATAAATCTAATTTATTTAATTGCAACCAAATTGAATTAAATTAACTTTGTTTCAATTAAATCCTATTATCCCTCCATCCACTTGCAAAATCCTACATCTCCCACTTGCCTTCCTAAACCCCTTTCTAATCCCTTCTAGACTCTTCTAATCGCTTCTAATTAGCCTAACCCATCTTCTAAACTTTGTCACATCCCTAAGCAAGTGGAGGTCACTTCTCAAATCCTCAAAGTCTTTGATAACCATTAAAGGCTTCAAACCTTCAACCACTTAATTCCTCAAAGTCTTCAATAACCATTAATGGTTAACTCAAACCCTCTTACATGGTTAATGAATTTCTTTTAACTCAACCTTCATCCAACCCAAGGGTCTCATCAAGCATTTAATGCTTTGACCATGATTATCTCTTAATCATTTGCACAAGGGTTTATCCTTGGATTAACTCTTAATCCAATGGGTAAGCCTAACTTAGACTTGACCCTTACCTTCTAGATAACCCTAAGGTCTTCTCAGGCATTTAATGCCTCCAACCCCTTCTCTCAACCCAACCCTATGTTGACGCTTGTCACCATTTCATTGGTGCCAATTACAAACATGGATCCCCAACTTTCAAACTCAACCCTTGATTAAACCTTTCAATCCTGGCCATCCATTGCCCTGTTTTTGCTATAAATAGAGCTCTCATTCCTCCATTTTAATCATCCTCCAAATTTGTAGTATCGCACTTATGCTCAAATACATTCAAGCTTTCATATATCATTTTTATGCTCATCATTTAGCCTCTCTTTGAAATCAGGAATTAGTCTAAATATGCATGTTTAGAATACTTTCTTGATCATTTAGCTCAATCATAGACTAGATATATCATGCTAGGATAGTTTGTTTACTAATCTTGTCATCTTATAGTTAGTTTATTGCATTTCTAGAATCATGCATATCTTAGGATGCATTTCATTCTAAAATCTATCAAAAGCATCCCTCATTCTTACATTTGCCATCCCTAAACCATTTTGCTCAGTGATCTGAGAGCAAAAATATTGGTTTGAGGGACATTGTAAGATAGAGAACCATGGGACCAACCTTGGGAAGCTGATTGACACTTCATTACTCCATAGCTTGCACCAAGAAGTCCTCTGTGTGTGTGTGTGGACAAGTCTTTTAGAATATTTTTCACATATTGAGTTCTATCGACCCACTTTTCCCGCATACATTTCTCATCACTATCAAATATCAAATCTGGGGCATCACGCATCAAATCAAATATGGGGCATGACTTGCAAGTCAAAAGAGCGACACAAAAATTGCATTTGATCATAAATCATGATAACGCATCATTTTCTTTGAAATAACATGTGCACACACGTCACTTCAAAGAGGGGCAAAATGTAGACGTATAAAAAAGACCATATTCCTAAATGAATATTTTATGTTCATTTCTCTATTTAATTAAATCCAATTTAATTAAATTACCTGCATTCCTCTATTTAATTAAGTAAATCATTCAATTTATTTAAATTAAATTCACTATACCCATTTAATGAATAAACCATTTTATTCAATTAAATCCCCCCTATCCACTTTTAATTAAATTCAAATTTAATTAAATAGTTATCCTAAAATTGAATAAATCTAATTTATTTAATTGCAACCAAATTGAATTAAATTAACTTTGTTTCAATTAAATCCTCTTATCCCTCCATCCACTTGCAAAATCCTACATCTCCCACTTGCCTTCCTAAACCCCTTTCTAATCCCTTCTAGACTCTTCTAATCGCTTCTAATTAGCCTAACCCATCTTCTAAACTTTGTCACATCCCTAAGCAAGTGGAAGTCACTTCTCAAATCCTCAAAGTCTTTGATAACCATTAAAGGCTTCAAACCTTCAACCACTTAATTCCTCAAAGTCTTCAATAACCATTAATGGTTAACTCAAACCCTCTTAAAGGCTTCAAGTCTTCAACCACTTAATTCCCCAAAGTCTTCAATAACCATTAATGGTTAACTCAAACCCTCTTACATGGTTAATGAATTTCTTTTAACTCAACCTTCATCCAACCCAAGGGTCTCATCAAGCATTTAATGCTTTGACCATGATTATCTCTTAATCATTTGCACAAGGGTTTATCCTTGGATTAACTCTTAATCCAATGGGTAAGCCTAACTTAGACTTGACCCTTACCTTCTAGATAACCCTAAGGTCTTCTCAGGCATTTAATGCCTCCAACCCCTTCTCTCAACCCAACCCTATGTTGAGGCTTGTCACCATTTCATTGGTGCCAATTACAAACATGGATCCCCAACTTTCAAACTCAACCCTTGATTAAACCTTTCAACCCTGGCCATCCATTGCCCTGTTTTTGCTATAAATAGAGCTCTCATTCCTCCATTTTAATCATCCTCCAAATTTGTAGTATCACACTTATGCTCAAATACATTCAAGCTTTCATATATCATTTTTATGCTCATCATTTAGCCTCTCTTTGAAATCAAGAATTAGTCTAAATATGCATGCTTAGAATACTTTCTTGATCATTTAGCTCAATCATAGACTAAATATATCATGCTAGGATAGTTTGTTTACTAATCTTGTCATCTTATAGTTAGTTTATTGCATTTCTAGAATCATGCATAGCTTAGGATGCATTTCATTCTAAAATCTATCAAAAGCATCCCTTGTTCTTACATTTGCCATCCCTAAACCATTTTGCTCAGTGATCTGATAGCAAAAATATTGGTTTGAGGGACATTGTAAGATAGAGAACCATGGGACCAACCTTGGGAAGCTGAGTGACACTTCATTACTCCATAGCTTGCACCAAGAAGTCCTGTGTGTGTGTGTGTGTGGACAAGTCTTTTAGAATATTTTTCACATATTGAGTTCTATCGACCCGCTTTTCTCGCATACATTTCTCATCACTATCAAATATCAAATCTGGGGCATCACGTATCAAATCAAATCTGGGGCACGACTTGCAAGTCAAAAGAGCGACACAAAAATTGCATTTGATCATAAATCATGATAACGCATCATTTTCTTTGAAATAACATGTGCACACACGTCACTTCAAAGAGGGGCAAAATGTAGACGTATAAAAAAGACCATATTCCTAAATGAATATTTTATGTTCATTTCTCTATTTAATTAAATCCAATTTAATTAAATTACCTGCATTCCTTTATTTAATTAAGTAAATTATTCAATTTATTTAAATTAAATTCACTATACCCATTTAATGAATAAATCATTTTATTCAATTAAATCCCCCCTATCCACTTTTAATTAAATTCAAATTTAATTAAATAGTTATCCTAAAATTGAATAAATCTAATTTATTTAATTGCAACCAAATTGAATTAAATTAACTTTGTTTCAATTAAATCCTCTTATTCCTCCATCCACTTGCAAAATCCTACATCTCCCACTTGCCTTCCTAAACCCCTTTCTAATCCCTTCTAAACTCTTCTAATCGCTTCTAATTAGCCTAACCCATCTTCTAAACTTTGTCACATCCCTAAGCAAGTGGAGGTCACTTCTCAAATCCTCAAAGTCTTTGATAACCATTAAAGGCTTCAAACCTTCAACCACTTAATTCCTCAAAGTCTTTGATAACCATTAAAGGCTTCAAATCTTCAACCACTTAATTCCCCAAAGTCTTCAATAACCATTAATGGTTAACTCAAACCCTCTTACATGGTTAATGAATTTCTTTTAACTCAACCTTCATCCAATCCAAGGGTCTCATCAAGCATTTAATGCTTTGACCATGATTATCTCTTAATCATTTGCACAAGGGTTTATCCTTGGATTAACTCTTAATCCAATGGGTAAGCCTAACTTAGACTTGACCCTTACCTTCTAGATAACCCTAAGGTCTTCTCAGGCATTTAATGCCTCCAACCCCTTCTCTCAACCCAACCCTATGTTGACGCTTGTCACTATTTCATTGGTGCCAATTACAAACATGGATCCCCAACTTTCAAACTCAACCCTTGATTAAACCTTTCAATCCTGGCCATCCATTGCCTTGTTTTTTCTATAAATAGAGCTCTCACTCCTCCATTTTAATCATCCTCCAAATTTGTAGTATCACACTTATGCTCAAATACATTCAAGCTTTCATATATCATTTTTATGCTCATCATTTAGCCTCTCTTTGAAATCAGGAATTAGTCTAAATATGCATGTTTAGAATACTTTCTTGATCATTTAGCTCAATCATAGACTAAATATATCATGCAAGGATAGTTTGTTTACTAATCTTGTCATCTTATAGTTAGTTTATTGCGTTTCTAGAATCATGCACAGCTTAGGATGCATTTCATTCTAAAATCTATCAAAAGCATCCCTCATTCTTACATTTGCCATTCCTAAACCATTTTGCTCAGTGATCTGAGAGCAAAAATATTGGTTTGAGGGACATTGTAAGATAGAGAACCATGGGACCAACCTTGGGAAGCTGAGTGACACTTCATTACTCCATAGCTTGTACCAAGAAGTCCTGTGTGTGTGTGGACAAGTATTCTAGAACATTTTCACATATTAAGTTCTATCGACCCGCTTTTCCCACATACAGAACTAATCAGCACACGTTATCCATAGTTTTCACCATGAATACAGTTGTTTATAGTGGTTTGGAAGAGGTGGGTTTTCCTCGCTACCACTTGGGTCGTTCTCTTCTCACTAGTAGTCCTAATGACCACACGGGAAGACATGCCCTCTAAAGATTAAACAAAAAGAGCCTATTGCTCAAGACAAAAAAAACAATGATTCAATTTTAGTGCACCAATTGAAGTGTTTGCTAGTCTATAAAAACAACGCACATAATAAAAATCCGAAAACCCTTGCCAAGGACCTGCAACAAAGATTTATTAGTAGTTTGGATTGTTTGAAATAATCACCCCTTCCTGCAAGCACATAAGTTAGGTAAATTTTAGATCTAAAAGACTTTGTGAAAATAGGGGCCTTCAACCAAACGATTTTGCTTTCAAGACAAGCTGTACCAATTTCGTTAGATCTGAAAATGTTAGCTCGAAATAAACCAGATCTGAAACCCTAAATGCAAAGACCCAAAACTAAATCAATAACTCAAAATTTGAAATCGGTGCACACAGACGCGATTACCCTCAACATAGATGCGACTTCGTGACACAGACGCGGTTCTATGAGACACAGACGTGGCTACAGAATGCAGACGCGACCTCTGGACACAGACGCGGATAAAAACACCGCAGATGCGACTGAGGAACTCAAACACGATTTCTGGAACCTGCAAAAATAAAATACTGCCGATAACACAGACGCGATTCCAGATGTCGCAGACACGTTGGAAAATCAAAAACGCGATCCGAAAGTACGTAGACGCGAGAATATCAAAATGTTGTCGAAAACGTCAGATCTGCAGCTTCAAAAACACAAAATCTTCAACAAGGATGTTAAATGCAAAAAAAGGGACAAGAGTCCCACCGTGCGTGCCAAAATGTATATGGTGAAAATGGATAACAATAATAACGATATTGAAAGGCTAAATGAATTCAACCACAAAACCCTAGCCTAACAACAACAAAGATCCACCATAACATATGAAGATTACCTAAGACAAATGCAAATCAAATGAAATCACAAAGATTATACCATCACATGTCCAATAGGGTTTGGATCTCCATTTTTCCTATCTCCATTGATCTTGCTTGATATATTTGCTCTCAGATTTTATGTGCACAAGAGCTCAACAAAGAACGGAATGTGGCTGCAAGTAGGATCGTAGTGTAGTCAAGTGCATAAATTGATTAGTCAGGGTTGATAATGAAGGAAGTATCCTCCTATATAGAAGACACTATATGAAATGGAGGGATAAGATTGAGAGGTGTAAAAGGAGGTTGGCTATGATTAGAGGGTAGGTAAAAGAAATAATAAAATAATGAAAGGGGTAGGTAGTGTATGAATTAAGAGATGAATGACGTGTCATGGGTAGAAAAGGTTAATGAATTAATTAAATAAATAAAGATTTATTTAATTAATAGAGGAAGTGGGATTAATTAAATAAATAAGATATTTATTTAATTTAGGAAAAGGATAATTTAAATAAATAAATGTATTTATTTAAATGAGAAATAAGGCTAGAAGAGGATAAATGAATAATTTAAATAAATAAGGATTTATTTAATTAATAGAAGAATTAAGCTTAGATAATTAAATATTTATTTATTTAAATTATCCTTTTCCTAAATTAAATAAATATCTTATTTATTTAATTAATCCCACTTCCTCTATTAATTAAATAAATCTTTATTTATTTAATTAATTCATTAACCTTTTCTACCCATGACACATGTCATTCATCTCTTAATTCATACACTACCTACCCCTTTCATTATTTTATTATTTCTTTTACCTACCCTCTAATCATAGCCGACCTCCTTTTACACCTCTCAATCTTATCCCTCCATTTCATATAGTGTCTTCTATATAAGAGGATAAAATATTTATTTAATTAGACTAGACAATTTTGGGTGTCTACAAATTTAAATACTATAATATTAATTGGAGGAAAAATATAATATTCAAAATTAAACACTTCCTAATTAATATTATACTCAAGAAAAATATAAATATAATATAAATAAAATGGCTTTCATAATTCATTCAGCGTGATACTCCTGCAAAAGGAAATTTATTAGTATTCTACTATAATCATTTTGACAAAATTTTGAAATTGTATATTGCAAATTTGAAGAAATTGTATTTAGATTAGCCTCATAAAACATATCAAACGATATCATATGAATTCAAAATTTGAAACATAGGTCCTCATATATACATAAAATACAGAGGAATAATTAATTTGACATAACATAGTTCAGATGAGAAGAAGTTATGATTCAAAAAGGCGTACTTGGCTTGATTCCGTATTTGCAACCATATACATACCCGGAAATCGACCACCTTGTTCATGCATCAAAGTAAGTTGCAGGGAACTCGGAGTGGAATAGATACTTGATCTAAATAATTGCAAAGAGAGATTTGCTTCCTAGTATGAATCTGGAACCTTAAAAATTTTAATTTTTAAGGGTCCAACAGAATTGAAAACCCATGAGTTGAATCACTGATACGAGTATATGAAATGGATAGCTTGTTTGATTTTCTGAAAGGAGAAAACTTCTTGGAATGTCTGTCAAATAGGTTTTGGGGTTATTGAAAAGAATATGAGAATCTAAGTTAAATTTAACATGGATTGGGAATCAGGAAAAATAGTATTGGGGGTAGAAGAATCTTAAGATTGTATTTATGCGTGTGAAATTCTTGGATTTGAAAAGAATATATTTTCTTCTTCTTCCCTGCAGCAATTTTATTGTGATTCCTTGTCTGTTTATATATATATATATATATATAGATATATATATTTTGGATTAAATCTGTCTATGAAATTTTATTTCCTACATATCATTTTTTTTTGGTATCGATCAAAATATGTATTCAGCAAAATAAATCTAAGTTGGGTTATGTTTATAGTTGCATATGGGGGGAAACGGTGTGGGGAGCCCACCCACGGCAGTGTGGGTGGCCCAACCCATAGTCGTGGGGAAACCCACGGCAGTGTGGGCTGTGGGGGCAGCCATCCCTCACTATCGTGGGAGGGTGGAGACTCACCACAACCGTGAGTAATCCCCACGGCACCCCCCCCCCCCCCGCCCCCACCTCTCACTCTTTGCTTTCCGTGTTGTGCTATGGTCTGTTAATATTGTATGTTTTTTACAGTCGATTTTTGTTGTTATTTGAATTCGATGTTATATATAATGTGTGTGTGTGTGTGTGTGTGTGTACATGTGTGTAGGTATAATGAATCCTTGAGCTCTAAATTCTCTCCTTATTGTTATCGATCAAATCATTTTATAAAATGGTAATTAATGTATTTTATTATCATAAATGATTGAGTAACGAAATGTCATCTTTTGGGTGAGAATAGGAATAGAATGAAAAATAATGATTTAAATTGGGTTATTGGATATTTAATTTTAAATTTGAATTATTCTATATATAGAAGTTGATCTCGTTCTCTTGGTATTACTATAAGAATGGGCTCTTTTATATGTGGTTTGATGAGACCTTGGCACTGGTTGACTTTTTGTTTAATATTGTGGGATTCATGATCATGTTGTTTAGATGCTTTTAGACTCTAGATGCTAGGATAATGTTTGTGTTCCCATTTGAGCATGGTTTCCCACTGTCTTGGATGGTAATGAGATTGGTGTCCTGCATGGGTTCGATTGTTTCTTGTTGTGTTGAACCTACAGGATTGTTTCCTTCTTCTAGCAAGTGGGTTGAGCCTTGCTATGGTTGAAACCTTGTCACCTTATGTTTTTGGGTGTCATGGCCTTGTGATTTATTTTGATTCCTAGGTGCAAGACAAGGGGAAGTGGCTTTCATTGGGGGTCGGGACCCAAAGTGGTCACCAGGGTAACTCAATGAGAGTTTCTAATCAAATGAAAGCCTAATTAATGAACTTGGGTGGGTAGTTAGTTCACATTAAAAAAGATAATTCTTTGTTGCCTCTTTTGCTCGAAAACGCTCATATAGGTTTGGGGTGAGTAGAGAAGGGCCTGGAATGGCTTCCATCAATCTTGTCTACATGAAAGGTTGGTCTGGTCCACTAGTGTATGTATGGGGGCTGGGGGTCGAGAGAGGTCACCAGGGTAACCCAGGATGGGGGTCGGGACCTACTGAAGACCTACCAGGGTAACTCATGACAACCTAGTGATGACACTCTTCCCTATTGTTGCCTAGTGGTAACTTATGTTATGTTTTCTCCTGTGTTATGTTTTCTCTTGTAGATTGTTTTGAGCCTCTGGAAGTTGGTGGTTTAACGCTTGTGACTCTTGTATTGTTACTATTGTGAGCCTCATGTGTATCATGTCTTGTTGATTCTTTGTGAGCCTTATGTGTATTATGTTTTGTGGGTTCCCATGTAAATCTCTTGTAAGCATAGCTTTGTTGATACTTTTGTGAGTCATGATTGGTACCACCAGGGTAACTCAATGAGAGTTTGTAATCAAATGAAAATCTAATTAATGAACTTGGGTGGGTAGCTAGTTCACATTACAAAATATAATTCTTTGTTGCCTCTTTTTACCCGCAAATGCTCGTATAGGTTTGGGGTGAGTAGAGATGGGCCTAGAATTGCTTCCATCAATCTTGTCTCCACGAAAGGTTGGTGTGGTCCACTAGTGTATGTATGGGGGCTGGGGGTCGGGAGAGGTCACCGAGGTAACCCAGGATGGGGGTTGGGACCTAGTGAAAACCTACTAGGGTAACTCATGCCACCCTAGTGATGACACTCTTCCCTATTGCTTCCTAGTGGTAACTTATGTTATGTTTTCTCCTGTAGATTGTTTTGAGCCTCTAGAAGTTGGTGGTTTACCGTTTGTGACTCCTATGTTGTTACTATTGTGAGCGTCATGTGCATTTTGTCTTGTTAATTCTTTGTGAGCCTTATGTGTATTCTATTTTGTGGGCTCTCATGTGAATCTCTTGTAAGCATAGCTTCGTTGATACTTTTGTGAGTCATGATTTGTACCCTTGTATATTTTCGCTTCCTCCTTGTGCTTCTGGTTGATACCTCCTAGCACAAAGGGTGGACCTTATGGTACCACACGGTTGGGTGGAATTCTATTTGCCTCCATTGGCTTTTGGCTCGTCTTTCTCCATGTTCAAGGAGGCTCGTGAGAAGATTGAAGATAGTTATTTTGTACTAGATTCTTGTATTCATCCCATCATGGGACTCTTGGAGTTTGTATCTTTGTGGATCCATTGTAATGTATTTGAAGTTCATATGTATATTCTCAAGCAATGTAATATGTATCTTGTACCTATGTAAATGAACTATGTTGTAATTTGTATAGCAGTTCTTTGTTGGATATATTGGATGATGTTCAACCTTGTGTTGCATCGTTATGGGGCCTTGAGGATGGTTGCTAATTGTTTAATGTGTATCTTCATTCATTTTGTTGTATGTATCTATATGCTTGTGTAAAGTAGTCTTTATTTAAAGAGAACAAAAATGTTCATTTTTTCATTGTCTATTTAGTTTTAGTCCTCCAGGCCTCATAGCAGGGAGTTACATGCGCACTCTAACAATTTCAACCAAAGCATTTTCAACTATAATATTTGACAACAATCTCCCTTCTAGTTTGTTTTGATAGATGACCATGCCTAATATGCATGGAAATGATATCCTAAGTCTTTGGAAGCAAACTAAGATCTCAAATTTCCATAGCATATAATTGAAACACGAATAGGCCTAACATCAGCCTTGAAAGGAAAGTTAGGCATTTGAATTATGTTATTTTGTTTCAATGGAATTCAAATTCTTAAGTGTGTGTGAATGAACTAGTTTAAATCATAGCAAAATATATGACTTTTGATAATAACAATGAAATACAAAACAAAAAATAACACAATAGATCAGATCTAGAAATAAAATTAGAGAGGGACATGTAGCCACAATCTCAAGCTAAAAGTGTCGAACATGAGTGATGGTTGCTCTAGTTCTAGAGGTGTCTTGACTGACAAAATGAAGTATAAATCTAGCTAAAAAGTTTCAAACGTAGGTTTTAGGCGCCCTAGTCTAATTTTTGTACCTATTCAAAATTTGGAACTGACCATCACTGTCTACTTTGCACTCCTTTAACCTTTTCTATTGTCAGACTTGAACCTACACACACAAAAATGAGTAAAATGGTTGTGTTGTATAGGTGCCTACCTAAGTCAAACCTCATGTTGGTGTTCCCACCTTCATAATAGAAATGATTGATGAAAAAGAGAGCTTATCCTAAAAAAAAAAGGCTAAATCAATAATGGAAATGTTGAAATAACAAGATTATATCTTAGGAATGAAAATGGTGGTTATGCAATGCTCTTTAAACTAATCCTCCAAGTGTTAATGTAATAACATGAGAAAAAAACATCATCAACATGAAATCATACTTGAATGTAGAGTGTTGTAGCTTGTTGCTCAATATTGAGTACTTAGATCTAACATATTTACTCAATAATAATGTCTTCTTAAAATATCACTTGCAACTTATGAATGATAGAAGATGTTGTTTATATAGGGTTCACAAGGCATTTCTAAATTTAGGCTAATAACCAATGGTCAAATGAAAATATCAAAATCGAATCACAAACTACAGAGGTCGCATTCTCACACATTTGAACTTGGACCCCTTTTAGAGGTACTTAGACACCCTAGTACACTCAATAAGGTGCTAGCAAAAGGGGTGGTTATGTGCAAGGATCTAGAACATAGGAACTGGTCTCAAAATTAGCATATGACAATAATTAATTTGCAGGTTTAACAATTAAATTAAGGTAGGGCCTTAATGTGCTTTAAATGATTTAGGAAAAGGCGCACTAAAGTAGGGACCCAAATAGAGTGTGAAATTGTAAATGGATATAATTTATTGCACTAATTTTAGACCCCACTTTAGTGAGAGTATAAACTTACACTCATGCTCACAATAAAGTAGAGAGAGTAGCTAAGAGAAGGACATACAAAGGATAGGATGGCACTTAGTTGAGGGAGGTGTAAGCGCCCAAACGTAGGATCCTATTAATCTAAACAAAAATATTCAAAGTAAGATACACATGGATAAAGAAAACAACAAAATCAAACAAAAGGCTCCAAGTCAACTAGGTGAAGAGACCTTGATATCAAAATTATCTCAACCACTCATAATGTTATTGCAAAAGCACAAGTGGACTTCTAAAAAGATTACAAGATCATAAACCAATTTGTGATGAGAAAAGGTTTCATGGTCCAACAACTACTAAATTATGTTATGTTATTTATGATCCATAAAGAAGCTATGAATTCTATTGGCCAACAAGTTATGTTATGTGGGGTGATTCATATAAATGACATGGATTCGACTGACCAACAAGTTATGTTATAAGGGTGATTGTAACCAATATACATACATTGTCTCTTGCAATCGCCCACTTGGAGAAGCCCAAAGGTCACTCATTTGACCGCATCCCAAGTCATTGATTTTCTCATTCAAGGTGTCAACATGTGGGGAAAATAATATTAAATAATTATGTTCATGACCCAACTTAACCATTGTCGGTAGAATCCATCACCCCTTATAAATGCATTACAACCAATAGTGAAAATACATATTATGAAATATTTTTCCAATACATTTTAAGTGCCTTAGGACACTTTCCAAGGATGTTGGAAACATGTCATAGGATTTACAAGGTAGATGGAACCTTAACCCTAACAAATGGGATTAATTTAAATTAACATATTTAATAGTATACAAGTCATCAGTCATATTAATGTTAGAATAATAGTGAGATTGATTTAAATATTAAATAAAAAAATTAATACAAGGAGAATATTTGATATAGTTAATTAAATTTATTTATTTAATTAATTAGGGATAGAATGATGCAAAATTAATAAAAATTATTGAAGGTGAATTTTAGGAGTTTACATGCTTGCTTCAATCATGATTAGAGATCTTAAGGACACTGCCTTAGTTGCAGTGGGGAAGGTCGATGGCAGGTCTTGACTATATGAAATTTCTCATTTTATGTCAGAATCTCCTATATCTTTGCTCACTCATTTAGACTCGGTGACTAAGTTATGGCATGAGTGGTTTGGCTATATCAACTACCAATATCTCCAATAACTTAGTTCATAAGATATGGTCATGTGACTCCTTGGTATTAATTTTTAAAATGGTGTGTTCAAGTTGTACTATGGGAAATCATGCAAAGAATAAGTTTAGTGAAGGAAAGTCTTAGAGGGCTTCATAAGTCCTTCAATTAGTTTCATAGTGACATAGTGGTTCCCTTTTCATTCTTGTCTTTTAGTAAGGATCAGTATGTACTCACCTTCATTGACAACTATCCCAAATATACTTGGGTTTACTTTATCCATGAAAAGAATGAGGTCTTTGGTGGGTTTCATGATTTCAAGGATCATGTTCAAAAGAATTTTGAAAAGTACGTTAAGATTCTTTGCATTGAAAATAGTCAAGAATATGTGAACCATCATCTTAAATAATTTTACAAAATCAAGGGATAGATGTTTAGAATTCAATTGCATATGAACCATTAAAATGTTGTTATTGAAAGGAATAATAAGACCTTGATAAATATGGCTAGTTATACGATTCATTCTCATTTTGTTGCTCCATAATATTGGATTGAAGCCATTAATTGTGTTGCACACATTCAAAACCAATATTCCCATAAAGCCTTGAAAGGTATGAATCCTTTTGAAGCTTGGTGTGAAAGGAAACCAATTGCTGAATATTTTCAAGTTTTTGGCTCCTCTACTAAGGCATGCATTCCTTCAAAGAAATATAAAGCGTTTGATCTTAAATTTAGCTTTGTAACTTTGTTGGATTTCTTGATGGTGTTAAGGGATGTTTTCTCTCAGATCTAAAGATGCATAAACTCTTCATTAAGAGGAGTGTTCACTTTGAGAAAACCTCTTTGTTAGGATTCCCATAGATACTGAGAGAGGGGGGGGGGGGGGGGTGAATCAGTATCTAACCGGTATGAGCAATTTCTTAACTTAAAACATGCAGAACATATTAATACTATGGACCGGTAAACAGAAAGTAATGCAATAAACAGGGATAATAACAACCACATGAAAAGCACACCATAACACATTATTTTAGTGAGGAAACCCAGTGTGGGAAAAACCTCGGTGGGATTTGTGACCCACAATATTCACTTACTAGCTAATAAGAGAATATTATTGCTACAAGAGGGTCTTGCACATGCAGGAAGGCCAAGTGCCTAGAGCTCATTGCTCAAATACAAAATAGGAAGTCTCACTGACTTACAAAATAGATTATATAAATCCAGTGTCTTGTACTGCTTCAAGATAGCATCTATAATGCCAGATCCAGTATCGGTTTTTGCTCTACTTCTTGCATAAACCCTTAACCTATAATTCGCATAATAGGTCTGCCTTATTTCTCCTAATTACATTCCTCCATACTTACCTAAATGTTCTACAATGATCTCTTATATATATGAGTCATTTTACAATGTTACCAAGTCGGCTTATAATGATTTTACAATAATAAACAAAATATATTACAAGAAAAATCATGTCGGCCTCTGTGTCGGTATGCTTCCTTTCACTATCGGTGCCGGTGGTCTGAGTGCCGGTGTAGAGTCTGATCTTTCTAGTGCCAGTGGAATTCCTTGTCGGTGTCATAAGATTGTAAGGTTGCCATCAATGACAAAACCTTCAATCACCTACAATGTCTCATTGGAGTGTGCATTTGCCAACAATCTCCCCCTTTGGCATTGATGGCAACACTCATGAGAAAATTCAAAAAGTGTAGTCCAAAAATATGTTACCAAAAATGTGTGAACTCCCCCTGAGCAGATGAGTCTTTTGCTAATTATTTTCTCATTACCACTACTCCCCCTTTGGCATCAATGACAAAGGTTGTCAAAGTGTCAATAGAGTGTGGTTTCTTGTCTCAACCTTGCAACCGGGTGCTTACAATTTGAAAAAGATCCACCAAAACCAAATTTATGCTTTCAAGAAACTTTTTACTGTCTTTTATTGCTGCCTCTATTCTTTGAACTGTACCGATGAGGTGCTGCATTTGCTTTGCCGGTGTTTTCTGTCCTTGTACTAATGCCTCAGATATTTCTTTCCTTAAAGATGCTAGGTAGTCCAGTTTTGGACTTAGTCTCCATTTAAGATCTTGTGCGTTACTTTTTATTCTTTCCTTTTCTCTTTCTAGCTTTAGTAACTCTTCCTCAAAACCTGTTATCTTTTGCTCAAAAATTGATAATGAATCAGATGAATTAATAAAATTGTCAGCTAGCTTATTAATTTCCTCCTGTATCTTGCTTATTTTCCTATCAATGTCAACTGTCAAAAAGTTTGTCTTGCAAGTTTCTCTGTACAAAGTTTTGAATTCCTTAAGTGTGTTGCACAGTTCCGGTAGAAGTGTGTCAAATTCCCTTGTACACTTCTTTATTTGATCCTCAAAGAATTTCTGTTTTTCTTTTTCTAACTTCTCTTTGAATGCATCTTCCTTTATTTGTTCAACTATCACTGTGTTGTCAGTAATATACTTAGACAAAGTGTCAAGTTGACTCAATGAATCCTTATTATCTACATTGCATTTTGGAGCTATCATCTTCAAAATTGGAATTGTGTCATCTATAGCTTTATAAGCCTGTGAACTACAATATGTTATTTTCTTTAAAGAATCTAAAAGAACTTCAGTTACATTAGTTGATTTAAATCCTACAGAGGAGGAACCAACATTATGAATTCCATCAGTGGGGGAAATAACCTTGCTTTAGTGACCTCTGGTAGGTCAGTCTATGTTTCCATTTCCTTAAGTAATGGTTTTCCTTGTTCACCTGTTGCCGGTGGCACTGATTCTGCATTACCCTGTTGTTGTTCTAGAGCTTGTTGCTCTACTTGTTTCTCTGTTTGTTGATTTGTTTGTGTTACATCCATACTCTCATCAGTCAGTTGATCTTCAATTGTTGCTACCGGTGGATTAACTAGAGGCGGTGGGGATAAATTATCTCTTATTTTGATGCTTGGAGGTCCACCAGCCTTTCCTTTTCCTTTATCTTTGTCCTTTTGATATACCTTGATTGGCTTGGGGTTTCTATACTCTTCCTATTTTTCCTTCTCAACAAGGAATATATCCCATCCATTTGCAGTTTCCTCTACAACCTCATTTATTCTTCCAACCATTAGTGCAATATGCCGGTGTGCAGTAGATAATACTGACCGGTTAGCATCTGCAATTAGATCATCTATTTCCTTCGGTGAGTTAACTGGGTAGACAACAAGTAATTTTTCAATTTTTATTTTCTTGTCAAGCTCTACCACAACTTGTCTTCTTGCTTCCAGTCTCTTGAATAGTTCATCTGGTAGTTCATCTACAACTTGCATTAAGAACTTCTTGTAGATATCCAAGTGTAAAATAACACTGTTTTCAACCTTTTCTTTATCATCAACTGATAGTGAGTCATATAGTTTGTTGATGTTTTTGAGTTTTCCTTCTTCTATGATTTCATCTAATAGTCTGTCAATTGGAGCAATATTTTGTTGAGTCTTTTTCTTTAGTGTCAACTTCTTCTTCTTAGGAGTTGTCTTCTTGACCGGAGACCTCACTGCCTATTGTTTTTGCCTGGTTCTTCTAGGTGAAGGTGTGGATACTGGTGAAGGTTCTCTTTTCCTTACAACTCTTTTAAATGCTGCAGGCATATCACTCTCTAAAGAAGTGGCTACCAGTGAAAGGTTAGTTCAGGCCGCAGTGCCTCCAAATCATCTTCAGTGATACCGGTTTGTTTCAGTACATCTTCTTTGATAGCCTTATCCTATCTTGAACCTCTCCTCACAGTTGCTTCTACTTTCTTCACTCTCTTCTTGGATTGAATTTGACTTTCAATGGTTTTTGCACTGCCAAATATTTCTTCCTTAGGTTCCTTGGGTGCTTCCAGAAGGGCTTTTGCATATGTCTCAATGATGTGGTCATTGGTCTCATAGCCCATTTCGGTAACCCAAATTTTTCTTGGGATAACTGCTTCCATCCAGATCTCATCCTTCTTAATTACAAAACATATGTCATCCTTGTATTTATTCACAACTTCCTATGACAGTCTGACTCTTGTGTTCATTCTAGCCTTAAATGCTTGAAAATACTCATTAATATTCTTCTCTTTGTTTTCACCCATGTTGTTTAATAAGTTAGATAACTGTTTCCCTACTGGTATGTCAAAACCAAGGTTTTTGTTACCTATACCGGGAACCTATTTTGTTATATGTAGCATCAGACATACAAGTAAATTGCCAAATCTAAATGTCCCTTTCTTATCCTTCTTGATCTTTCCTAGATTATCAATCAATTCATCCTTTAGCCATTCACATACATCAATTTTCACATTCTCATTAACCATATCATGTGCAGTTTTTATGCATAAGCTGGAAACTGAGTTCAGTCGGTTTGCATGTGTGGTTTTGTATTCTAAAATCATGCTAATAAATCTCACATTTATGTCAGTCACATCATTAACCCTCAATGATCTTTTGTCGGATGTTGCACCTGTTAGGTTCATTACCAGGTCATTTGAGACATTCTTTGTCTTATCTGGTTTGTTATCGGTGGAGGGTAACCATGTCACAGCTTTCACAGCTTCCTTGGTAATTTTATGAACCGAATCTAGCCAAAAGAATTCACCATGTACCCTGCTCAATACTATCCTAATAACTTCCTTGGGAAAATCCAGAATGCTGAGGATTTCAGTGAATCCTAGGGTTTCAATAATTTGGTGTTCAAGTTTTACATTACCGGAATCATCAAAGATAACAGTCTTGTACATGTTCTTAATTTCTTCATCTCCTAATTCTTCTATATGACAATGGATATACATTCTAGGGTCTTTTGCATAAACTACTCCTTTGGGAATTTGGGAAAAAGCACCAACATTATCATCCTTCTTTGCTATCTCAGGAACTAACTGAAATATGGGCCTAGGGTGCTTGATCACTTCCACTACAGTAGGGTTTGCCATGAATTCAAGTACATAAGAGGATGTCATGATTATAAATACCTTTTTCTGCCTTTGGAAAGATTGATTGTTGAAATGCCTTGCTTCTTTGCTCGAAATGCCTTAGCTTTGGAAATTTCGCGCTCTTCAAATGTTTGAATGCTTGGTGAAGTAAAATGGAGCCAAAATCACTAATTTATAATGTTAATTTGCCAACTACGACATTTAATGCATGTCAGTTAAGTAGTCACTTAACTTTATCTGTCAGTATAGAAGTAATTTCTACTTTTCACCATCCATCGAGGGAATAATAGCATATTTCACATTGATTGCCAAAACCCTCAAAGAAATTTATTTAATTGGATGAAGAGACTCCTGTCAGTGGAGTGCTACTTTGTTCTGTTGGTGGGGTGTTGCTTGGTTCTACCGGTGGAGGAGTATTCCCAACACCATATAGGTCTGACTTTCTAATCCATTGTTTTGAGAATTCTTGCTTAACTTCTTCAACCTTTTCTTTTCCTTTCAAACTAGAACCTTTGTTGTCTGCCAGTGATGCCTTACTTCTGTAGAATTTTGCAATATGTCTAATTTTGTTACATGCATAACAAGTCACATTATTTTTCTGAATAGCCTTTCCATAACCTATGCCGGTTTGTGTTATGCATTGATTAGATAAGTGTCCAAATCTTCCACAAACATAACATCTCACATTCATTCTGCAATTTTCAGAGTTATGACCAATTTTATTGCATTTTGAACATTGACTGGTGGGTCTATTGGTATTCTGATAACTTCTAGATCTACATTGATTTGCTCTATGACCATACTTATTACAGTTATAGCATTTGCCATTAAATTTATAAGTAGTAGGTTGTCTTACCGGTTTGCTATGATCTTGTGTGTTTGCAGTACCAGAGCTTTCTCCAACTTCAAAGCCAATTCCACAAGTGTCACCTTTAGGTTTTTGATTCTTCAACAAGTCACCAAGTTCTTCTGAGCTTTTCTTGAATTTCTCTTTGTGCCTATTTGCAGTATCTAGTTCTCTTTCTAAGATTTCTTTTTGTCTCATCAGTTCCTTTGAATCATTCTGTGTGTGCATCAGATCTATCTTCAACAAATCATTTTCATAGCTAAGTCTTGTGTTCTCATTTGCAACATCACTTAGTCTTCTAGTCAAATCTTCTTCATTCTTCTTTCTATCTTCAATTTCCTTACAAAATCTCATAGTCATATCCTGCATCTCATTCTTTGTTGTTATGTTCTCTAGCTTCAACTTGTTTATCATATCATTAAGAGTTTCCTTTTCATCATTCTCAAATTGCATTTTTTCACAAAATTCTCTTCTCTTGTTTCTTGCAATAGTGAGATTTTCTTGAAGTGCTTGAATAATATCCTGAGCTACTTTTAGATCATCTTCAAGTTTGATATTTTTCAATTTTTCTCCATCATAGTCTGAGAGAGCTGCTTCAAGTTATTTCATCAAGTTTTCCATCTCTACCGGTGTCAAGATCTTCCTCAAGCTGTTAGGCTTTTGAAAATAGAGGATCTGGCTCTGATACCAATTGTTAGGATTTCCATAGATATTGAGAGGGGGGGGGTGAATCAGTATCTAACTGGTATGAGCAATTTCTTAACTTAAAACATGCAGAACATATTAATACTGTGTACCTGTAAACAGAAAGTAATGCAATAAATAGAGATAATAACAACCACATTAAAAGCACACCATAACACAATATTTTAGCGAGGAAACCCAGTGTGGGAAAAACCTTAGTGGGATTTGTGACCCATAATATTCACTTACTGGCCAATAAGAGAATATTACTGCTACAAGAGGGGCCTGCACATGCAGGAAGGCCAAGTGCCTAGAGCTCACTGCTCAAATACAAAATAGGAAGTCTCACTGACTTACAAAATGGATTATATAAATCCAATGTCTTGTACTGCTTCAAGATAGCATCTATAATGCCAGATCCAGTACCAGTTTCTGCTCTACTTCTTACATAAACCCTTAACCTATAATTCGCATAATAGGTCTACCTTATTTCTCCTAATTACATTCCTCCATACTTACCTAAATGTTCTACAATGATCTCTTATATATATGAGTCAGTTTACAATGTTACCAAGTCGGCTTATAATGATTTTACAATAATAAACAAAATATATTACAACAAAAATCCCGTCAGCCTCTATGCCGGTATGCTTCCTTTCACTGCCAGTGCCGGTGGTTTGAGTGCCGGTGTAGAGTCTGACCTTGCCAGTGCTGGTAGAATGCCTTGTCGGTGTCATATGATTGTAAGGTTGCCATCAATGACAAAACCTTCAATCACCTACAATGTCTCATTGGAGTGTGCATTTGCCAACACTCTTCCAACTTGGTCTCTCATTCTCCTCATCCATCATCCATAGTGGACTCGAATGACATTGACTCAAAGGGCTATACCTCCTCTTAAACATATAGCTTTGTACTTTTGAGTTTGAGGACTCTTGTCCTTCATTTCCATCTTCTTGATTGCCTCAAAGGGGATTGATACACTCTACATTCAATAGGCATTTGTTAGGGATCTCTAGACACTGACAAGACTTAGTCACATCATCATCATCTTCAATATGTATACATTGTCTCTACTTGTGATCCATATCAATTTAAGGAAGCATTAAGAATTATTAAGTAGGATATAACAATTGAGTAAGAGTATAGTTTCTTGATGAGCAATGATAAATGGAACCTTGTCCCTCTTCCAAAGGGAAGAAAATGGTTGAGTGTAAGTAGGTATATTAAACAAAAATCATAGAAGATGGAACTATTTACAAGTTTGAAGTATGGCTTGTGGCCAAAGGTTTCTCATATATTCTTAGATTCTTAGTGTTGACTACATTAAGACCTCCACCCCTATTGCAAACGTGAATTATATTCACTTTACTCTTACTATTATTGTAGCTCATGGTTGGGTTGTACATCAAATAGATGTGAATAATATATTTCTTCATGTGGATATTTAGGAGGAGATATAAATTAAGAAACAAAATGGATTTTATTAGGATTCTTCATTGTTTTATAAGTTGGGGAATTTATCTATTTTCTCAAACATGACCCTCAAGCTTGTTTTTTTAGGACATGCTCCTTGTTAGGATTAATGTGCCATCTACCTTGTAAATCCTATGACATGGTTCCAACATCCTTGAAAGGTGTCGTAAAGCACTTAAGATGTATTGGAAAAATAATTTGTAATATTTAATTCTCACCATTGTTTGTAATACATTCATAAGGGGTGATGGGTTCCATTAGTAGTAGTTAAAGTGGGTTGTGAACATAATTATTTAATATTATTTTCCCCACTTATATATGTCTAGAATAAGATATTTAATGACTTAAGAAAGTTGAAAAAGAGTGACCTATGGGATTCTCCAAGTGGAAGTATGGAAGAGGCAACATGTGTCTCTTGGTTTCTCCACATTTATTATAATTAATGTAATGTTTATCTTGCAAGTATAGGTGTCCATGTCGGAGGGAAGGTATTGGAAGCTAAACTAATGTCTTTTCAAGTTTCATAGAGGCATTCCAAGGGTTATGGACACATGAGGAATGAAGAGATTTGTTTGGGACCCTTTATTGTTTGTTTTGGAGCTTTTTTCATTCTATAAATTCAACCTTTGGGTGTAGACTCTATGTAGTAACCAAAGTAGAATAGTTGAGTGTAGATTTATCTGCAAGAACGAATGATGGATGGGAGGTATAAGGAGGTGATTCACATGCACACATTTTATTCTATGGTGGAGGAAAAGAGGAGAATGGAAGTAATCAAGTATTGTAAGTATTTTTATTGTTGTTAATACAAGCTTGTCCTCTCTTCTTGGTGGGGTATTTTCTCGCAAGGGTTTCTCCATGTAAATCCTATGTTATGTTGTTGATTTATGTGTTATTGTTGTTATCTCATTTTGATGTTAATCATTATTTATTGTTGTTATAAGTGCATATAAGATAGGTTTATTAAGCATAGTTAACAGGTTGACTTTTAACATCGTAAAGAAGAAGGATCTAATCATGGGCTTTCCACAATTGAGACGTCTTAATTTTCAAGTTTGCATATGAAATTTATATTTTCGTGTTGTTGTTATCCAAGCCTTGAATCTCATCCTTTGATTGGTTTATTCAATAAAGATTGAGTAAAAACCGAAAATTTGATTAATCTACCTAATTAATTTTTTTCTATATTGAGCGCTTTTAAATTATATAATTACATATTATTTGATTAATTAGCATTCCTTCCCTTATAGCTAATTAATTTTATTAATTACTCTATAGTCCCATTTGATTAATTACATGACAACCCAAAATCATTTAATTAATTAAATCCCTCTATTAACCCTTCCTCTATTAAATAAAATAAATTTACCTAATTTTATTTTATTCATTATTCTTTTCTTCTATCTTAATAATTAATTCTTAATTAATTAACCCCCCCTCCCTCATTTGAATGATTAATTAATTATTCAAATATGTCACATGTCTCCTAACTTATAACCACCTAACCTAACCCCCCATCTAACTTAACCCCTAGCCTTATCCTTGGGTTCTAACTACCCTATCCTCCCTAACGAACCTTATCCTAACCATCTCCCCTCACACATGTGTGCACATTCCTAAATTACCTCTATTTTAAATAAAAGATATTCCCCATATTTGGGTGGATCTTCCTCAAATAGACATGTGTCTTGAGGACATGTGTCACTCCTCCACAAGACATGTGTCCCTCATTTGGGACACTTGTCTTCCCTCTTGATCCACTTGTCTTCTTTGTGTGCAATCTTCTTCCATGTGGCTTCCTTTGGAGTGCCACTTGTCTTCCTTGAGGACAAGTGTTGCACTTTCAAGCCCCTCACCTTCCTCCAATCTCCTATTTAAACCCTCATTTTCTTAGCCATTTGATCTACTTTCATACATTCACACTATTACTCTTTTGAAATAATCACTCATCATCACACATCCATTTTCACTATCATCCATTATCATTTACATAAAATATCATGGAGCAATATCAAGCATTTGAAGATGTCATTGATCACACATAAAATCAAGGAATTATCGAATCGAAGTGGCTTGTGGTTTGTATTTGCATTGTTATTTTTAATTCCGCTTTTGATTTCATCATTCTAGTCTTGAGGTGTTTTGATGTCTTATGCATGCTATATTAATTAGTTAGCTTTTTATCTTTGTTATTTGCACACATTTTTCATCACACATTTTCTGGTATGCCCAGTGGGACCTACTTCACAGGTCACTTTCTCACATTTTGTGTTGTTTGAGTGTGTTTTTCACATATTTTAAGCACTTGCAGGTAAAAACGCAGGAATACAAGTGGATTTACGCCTCAGCGGAGGTCTATTCCATCAACTACTCAAATTTTAGAAACGATGGGTTCACTCTAAGAAGCAACAAATTTATTACCTGAAACGTCGGGAACGCATTCCCGCAATCGTACAGACAATAAAATTCAAAAATTTTGCTCTCAGGATTGTGTAAATGATTTTTTATGTCATAGAGTCAATTAGCAGGTTCCTAGTTAAAAATAATGGGATTGACTTCTAAGATGACGGGAATGAACTTAAAGAGTTTACAACATTATCTATTTGCATTCTGTCACTTTTAGATCTTTGTTTTTAATTAGAAATGGCGGGTTTGAAGTCTAATATAGCAGGTTAGTGGTCACAATACTTTGAATTTTATCCTACATTTCTATTTTTTGCATGTTAGCAGGTTTTCTTCTTAGAATAGCAAGTTTGCATTTACTCTGCATATTGTGGCAGGTTTGAACTGTGCATTGGCGGGTTTGAAGTTTGCAAATTTTACTATCAAATTCTAGAATGCTATTTGATTTAATGTGGACCAACCTACTAAAGTTTGTGTCTTGATGGTGTCTCGTTAACATTTGCACAACGAATCAAGCGTGTAGAAGACCTCAAATCTCAACATTAACACTTTTATTATAGGACCGCCAAAGAGGGGTTTCACTAAAACAAGAGGGGTTTCACTAAAACAAATTTCATTTTCTTTATTGCTTTCATTTTTTGTATTTATGTCTTTTGTTAGATAGGCACACTTCAATTTGATAAAGGAATGAACACCATGTATTTCATGATTGGCACACTTGTGCATTTGTAGAGCGGTCCTACTGCAAACACACATTATCCTCTCCCTTGGCTCTCGTGGTCTTAGGTGCAACAGAAAAGTGTTAGCGACACTTGATTTTCTTTTATAAGTAAGAGGGTTTGTCCCCCTAAGTATCCCATAAACCCAAGTGAGGGGAGAATGACCCAAGCAACACATTCTTTCAATTTGCTATATAAATATTTATGATTTTAGCGAAAGCTATAAATCAACTGGTGTCGTTGTGTTATGTCGATGGTTTCCCTCTGTATTGTCATGCAAATAACTTCATAGTATTGATGAAAGTCAAAATCTCTTGGTGTTTGTGTGGTAGATGTGTAAAAATCTATGTTCTACAGGTTGAGATATCTCTTAAATGAGTTGGTCACCACATGTATAACCACCTGATTTACCCCAAAAGTTCCCCCATTATGAGCCAAATTATTTTAGCAACCTCAATCCTTCTACATGTTGACTCAAGTGTTGTGATATGCGCATACCGAAGATACCCCTCAATTTGAGATAGAAAATTTCTCGAGATCTTAGGATCTTTAGAAATTCAAAGCTTGGCATGCCCAAGAAGTGTGCGTCGAGGGTGGAGCCAGTGCTGTCAAGCTTCTATCTATCCAGTTGAATGTGGTATTCTGGGCTAGGGGATTCAACATGTATTGTCTTTGGCTATCCTAGGGAGTACTTGATTGTTTATTTCAATTTTGGAACATTCATATATGCTTGTTGTGTTTGGTGTCAAAGTCTTTTGTCAAAACATTAGTTCAGCGGGTTTGCAGTCATATTCTAGCGAGTTCGCAGTTCAGTATAGCGGGTTTGCAGTCATATTATAGCAGGAATGCTTCCATATTTGAGCTAGATTGACTTAGCATAGTCACTGTCATTCTATATTTTTGTGGGTTTGCATCTCAAGCTCGCAGGATCACTCTCTATTATGGTGAGTTTTCTTTGTCTTCCTTGGTCCTATTTTGCAATCATGCTATAGTGAGTTTGCATCATTTGCCTTGTTGGTTCTTATTGGTCTTTGGCCCAGCGAGTTTGCACCCAGTTCTGATGAGTTTTTTGCCTTGTCTTTTGAGTTTCCAGGTCTTTTGTTGCTTTAGTAGGTTTGCCATCTGTATTAGTGAGTGGGTCACCTAGTCCAACGGGTTTGTCACCTATTTTGATGGGATTGCTTCCTAGTTAACGTTACACTATCGATATTTCTAGTTTGTTTTAGATTAATTTTCTCATTCAGTCTGTCCTAGCGGGTTTGTGACCTACTATGGTAGGTTCACTTTTCCTTTTAGCGGGTTCATCTTTTTGGTATGGTTATGCTGTCAAAATTCTCCTGTATCGCATGATGACCTTAGATTTTTAGTATTCAGTGCTCTTTCTCTCACGTTCTTTATTCTTTGGTATTGTCACACTGCAAAATTGTATCTATGTCACATTAAGATTATTTAGACCTTTTAGCATTACATGTTTGTTCCAACGAGTTTAGTTTCCTAGATGTTGTCATGCTATTGAGGTTTTGTATCTTTAACGCTAAGATTCATTGGATCTTTTTATTGGTGCTTGGTTTCACAAGCTGGGTTTGGTCATAGAGTTCCTATAGCATCTGAGTGTCGTTGATTTTTAGTTAGGTCATCGTTCATCTATGTCCCACAACATTAGGGTCATTATCTTTTATCATCGCTATTATCATGACCATTAGGTGTTCATTCGTTTGTGTTTTGTCTGGTTTTTAGGGAAATTGTTCGTTATCATAGTCGATCTGTCTTGTTAGCTAACTCATGCCACTGAGCTGTCAGTTGTCATGTTTAAACTGATCTTTCATCATATCGCTCTTCAATTGCATTCATCTTCCACTCATCTATCTAGGTTTTTTTGGCCCCTTGTGGTTTTCATCAGTCTCGATTTTGATCAAATAGTCTATATCCCTCCTCACAATGTTCATCATCTTTCCTTGGACTATATCGTGTCTCAAGGTTTTTCACCTTGTATCGCATTGCGATCTTATTACCTCGAGCTAGAGGTTTGATCCACAGTGTTTTACCTTAGTGGGTTTTGTTTTGGTGTATCCTCCTAAGCTATCCCAAAGTCGCATTGTTTCTCATCAGACAATATTCAATCATTTTTTAGGTCTTCATTTCTTTTCTGCTCAATCAGATCAATTGGTCAACTCAATCTCTTGAAATTGTCATTTGCAATCTTTTTTGTCTCGTGTGGTTCATGCATGTCACTAATCGATCTAGATCTAGATAGGCTATGGAAAAATCATCTCAGTTGTGATTGGGGTTTTTAGATCCACAACAAAACCCTGATTTTGGTGTCAGTCCCATCATGACAGGAAACGTTCTCATCACTTACAATACTCTTCATCCTGTCATCCTTGATGACACCATGGTCAATCAACTAGATGACACAGATGCCCAAATCAATCCGGTCGATCAATTCTTAGCTAATGCAGATAATACCCAAATGGGTGATGAAATCATTGAAGCTTGCAAAAATCTCATTTTTGCCAACATGGTTGCCATCGACATGACTATTGCATCACCTAATGCACCTCTAACTGCAAGCCAACAAGGATTTCCTCAACAAAAAACCCAATTACCCACGCCAACATTGTCACACACTACTTACACAAGCATCTATGGATACACTTATGCGACACTATTAGTCATTTTATGCTAGGTGACAAGGACCTTCATCTTCAGGAGGTTGTTTTTAGAATGTGTCAGTTAATGTGTTATCCACACAACTCACCTCCTCACAACACAAATACCCATGACATCTAGTGTCATGCAACTTAGACCTTTTACCAGCTTAGTCTCTCAGCCCATCAACATGTCTTCTACACAAATGCCAACTCGGACCACAAGCATTCTAGGCTATCCCTTCACATCCACCTCACAAGTCGTGACTAGGGGTATGAGCTACACAACGCCATCATCATCAATACCCCCACCCATTCAATCAATGTCGCAAGTTGTTTGCACTACCCAATACCAACCACAAGTAACTTTCCAATCTGTTGTTTCTCAACCATGATTTAGTTACTTACAAGTGCTACCTGCATCCTATGTAGTCACAAACATTCATCAAGTACAAAGTATCACAAGTCAAAACCCCCAAGCAAGTAATGCTCAATCTAATGTGTATCCCAATTACACAGGGGGCAATTATCCGCTAGGTAGTGTGTCAGAGTTTCAACAATTCCAAAATCTATAATATCAACAACAACTTAGCGTCCCACAACAAAATACAGTGACCTATTCATAGATACCTCAATATCAATAGCAATCATTGGGTCAACAACAAATTCCTAACTATTAAAACATGACAAGCTATGAGAACCCACCACACCAAAAGGGTTATCCCCATTCTCAACAAATGTCATATCAGGTACCACGATATCAATCGTCCATGCCATCTCCTAACTCTTTCTTGGTGAATACCAAATGGGAGGAAATGAAAGCCACTATCAAGTAATTATGGGAGAATAGCTCTTAACGGATCTTCAAATTTAAAGAACTTTGTCCTTACCTGTTTGACAAATCCATCACAGTTATGCCTTTCCCCAAACACTTTGAAATGCCAAGATTCAACAAATACAAGGGGAAAGGAGATCCACAACATCATGTCAAAGAGTTCTTCATGGCTTGTCAAGAGGTATCATGATGCAACAACTATCTTTTATGGTTGTTGCCTAAGAGTCACAACGACCCTTCTTTAGAATGGTTCTCCAAATTTCCATTTGGTGTCATCGCCACATTTGTAGATTTATCCGAGTGTTTTGTGGTTCAATATCATTACAACATAGAAAATGACATCTCCATGCTTGATTTATGTCAGGATAAGCAGAAAGGTGGTGAGGTTTTGCTCGATTACATTCAATGATTGAGAGCCTTGGCTAGTCATCTCCCATGTAGTGTATAGGATACCCAGTTGGTCTTGATTTTCATCAAAAACCTTCACACAAAGATCGCCTATCACATTCGACTAAATTTTATGAGTACATTCAAAGACATAATTTCCAAAGGACCATCTGTCAAGCAAGCTTTGATCGACGAAGGAGTCATCAAGCTCTACAAAGAGTATTCTGATAAGCCTAGCAATGATAGACAATGGTATTGGAACAAGCAAAAAAATGTCATTAATGATGGTGTCATTGATTCCAAGACAATGCAAATGATCGTGGCTGCAAATCCACCACCCTTGCAGACATACAATAATCCATCACCACAAACATACATCAATCGCCCAACACTGACTCATGTCAATCCTCCACAAGCATAAACATCAAATGTGCAGGCCAATAGAACTAACACAATCACCATATCTTAGGCTCCTCCATGCCAAATAGGTAATAATGATCCTCAACGCCAGTTTACACCTATGGATGAACCATTGGATGTCATCTTTAAATGTATGGAGTAGCATAACATGGTTTTATATCCTCAAACACAACTATTTGATGAATATAAACCTAAACTTGATTGGTATAGGGAAAATGAGTATTATGGTTACCATCGCATCAAGGGTCATGAGACAAATAAATGCATGAAGCTAAAACCCCTGGTTCGAGACCTCATTGACCATGGTAAAATTATTGTCTGTCCTACCCCGGGAAATTAGCCCAATGCCAATTTAGACATGTATAAAAATTCCCTTGCTAAGCACTAGGGGGAAGCAAGCACATCCACCGTGAATCAGGGTCGCACAACCAATAATATCAACTATAACAATTTACCATTCGATTATGGGCCTACTATAGGGTACATTTCCCAAGCTGATGATCACATTAACATGCTTTGTGTTAAAGGGGGTGATACTCAATGTGCGGTAACTACTAGGAGGGATCATATGTCAGTCCTTGGAACCCCTGTATCCAATGTCACCCTTATAGTGTTAATGTCTATGCAATACAACATCCTCAAGCACTTAGGTAAAACTCTTGCACAAATCTCCATTCTTGACCTCCTAAAAGCTTCACCTACTCATCAGGAGATCCTCATGCACACACTGCAATAAGTCCACATTCCTAGTAACATTGATCCCACACAGTTCCAAGCTATGGTAGCCCACTTGTCTTCCACGTACCATCTCAATTTCACATACCATGGTCCCACAACCTGATCATATTTGACCCCTAAACATTGAGCCCATTGTTAAGTGACATTAGGTGAAGCGAATCCTGATTGATAATGGTTCTGCTCTAAATCTTTGTACATTGATATTTGTCACTCAAGAGGGGTACATTATCATAGATATGTAGTACCATCAAGGCCTATGACAATGTTGAAAGTAGTTCAATGGGAATGATCAATCTCCAAATTCATGTGGGCCTAGTAACACAAAACATATTGTGCTACATCATTGATCTTGATCTGCCATTTAACATACTCCTCGATTTCCCATGGATCCATGCCATGCAGGTCGTCCCTTCCACCTATCACCCATGCCTCAAATTTCCATTTCAAGGATGTGAAATCACTATCTATGTTGATAGTCAACCCTTTGAGTATTGTCGCACACTCAAGGATTCATCTCCATATTCCCATCATTGCTCAGGCATCAATAGTGGAACCAGATCCACCAATTCATTATCCTCACATGTTGACCCTAATACCATATTAGTCATTGTAAAAGAGAAAACTTCTATCTCTTCATCCTTGTCCCATCTCAATATCAATGACACTAGTTGTGGTGAATACACCCTACAAGGCACCTTCACAGTGGGTGCCCTACCTTTAGATCCACATGCCCATGGGAAACCCACTATGGAAAAGAAAAAGAAAGAACCCATGGTCTGACAATGTGTCTCCACCACATTCCAAGCTCAAGGAGAGCTTAACCTTGAGGTCATAGAAGGAGATATTAATCAGTGGCTCTAGAAGGATGTCTCTATAGATAATGACACTCACATCAGACAACTCAAGGCAAAATATCTTGATGCTCACAAGTGGGCTACCCAAAAATGGAACTACTAAGGTGGTGGATTAGGCTAAGAAGAACAAGGCATCAAAAAACCCATTGATCCCACCCCTAATGTGAACCACCAAGGGCTTGGATTTGGACGTCCCTCCCGTGAAGCCTCAAGTTTGACTGGCACTACTAGAAACAATGAAAATATTTCGATCGATATTGATGACATGCTTGAAGAGGTGGTCAAACAAGTATACGATGATATAGATAGCTCCTCAACCTTTGGCACATCCAACCTATTCGATACATCCATTCTCCTGATTGACCTTACCCTTTGTCACCCGAGCTCATTGATTGGGGCCAAATTGTTGCACACCTAGACACATTCAGAGATGATATAGTGCTCCTACAATTTTTGGGAGCAACCAAGTGTGCAACCTATCATCATCTTGAACAAAATATAGTTTACAAGTTAGACCCTCAAGGTTACTTCGGGGATAAAGGAATCCTTAACCGCAAAAGTGAAAAAGATTAAAAAAAATTGAGTCTTGTCGTGAAAACCTCTATGAGGCACCCCATGACTCAAAAATAGTAAAAATAAAGGGTGTATCCTTTGGCAAAAACCTCTCAGACGCACCAGAGGATGAGGATTCTCTTCTTCCCCTTGCCAATTATTATGTTCCTAAAAGATCGCCTATCCTTATAGATCAAACCAAAGAGATAAATTTAGGCATAATAGAAAATCCACATATCACTCATCTGTTTGCATCTCTAGTTGAAGACGAGTTTCAAGTATTTTCTAATATCCTTCACAAATGGCCTATCAAATTTGCATGGTCTTATGTAGACATGCCTGGATTGGATCTAGAATTAGTAGTGCATCATCTTGCAATTGATCCCAATGCTGAACCAGTTAAGCAAAAGTTGTATAAAACAATGAGGGCTTCACTTAGTGAATTTGGGTTATATCATGTCCATTCATGGCATACTAAAGAATCCCCCTATTTTTTTAAAATATTGCCATTAAATCCTCTTTTGTCCCTCCTAATACATAGCCCAAATTGAAAGCCCCCCTATTTTCACCATTTATTGTATTTTTTCATAGCTTGAATTAAAAACCCCCCTATTTTCACCGATAGGTAATATATTGTACCCTCATTTTTGGGATACTAAACCCCCCAATATGAATGCACGTGATATAATATTGCATATCTAGTGAAGCCCCCATGCATAAAATGCATCCCAGAGTTGCACTCTTAGTCAAGGCAGAATTGGAAAAACTCCTAGAAGTCAAGTTCATCCATCCAATCAACTATTCTGAATGGATCTCCAATATGGTACTAGTTTCCAAACTGGTGTAGGAGCACCTAACCCAAACATACACCAGGAGGTTAAATATCATGCCATGAATCATTTCACTCATATTTGAGTTTATATGGTCATTTTAATGTATTTTGAGTCATTTTGTGAAGCATTGTAAGACATTTGCTCAAGATGTGTATTTGAGTCCTAATGTGGTCTAGGAGCTCACATTGTGCAAATATGCCCATGGAAGGGTAAATAGGATGTAAATTTTTTTTTTGAGTCTATCTAAATGCATTTCAAGTGCACACACAAAGATTAGGGGTCATATTTATCCAAACGTCAAAATTGTCAATTGTGTCAAAAATGTTGTCAAGCACAAATTGCATTATAAAGTTGCAAACCAAGGATGTAATTGGTCTTGGGTAGTTTTAACTACCATATGGATGTGTGGTGGTTATAAAACCATCATTTGGTCGAATCCAATGGGTGTGTGTAAGATTGGAAGAAGGAAATGAATAACATTTGAAGTTTTTACACACTCCACATTGTTTCCTGGGTATAGCAGTTTGATCATTAACGTTTTTCTTTATGAAAAATCATTTTTATCCATTGTAAATGTATTGGATATGATAATGGCATGATTTAACTTTGATTTCCCTTTGGTTTCATTCAATTTCAACCATTTTGAAGCAAGTTATGCAAAATTTGGTGAAAACTGTCAAAAAACCCTCCAAATTGGGGTTTGTGGAGAGTTTCACTAAAATGTTTTGATTGCACCATTGGAAATTGTTGTAAATTTGGTGTTTGATATAGGGTTGAATTATATTTCAAATTAATTCAGTTTCAATGTGATTGGTTAAGTATTTCATGAGATATTTGATGCCCTAGGCGGATTGGGAATGCAAATTTCTTGTCTTTTCTATAACAGTCAAAATGGTCTCGGTGCAGAGACCATAACTCATAACTACACTGTTGGATTGTTCTCAATTTTGGATATGCTTTTAGAAACCTAATTTTATACAGCCTCACCTAAGATATCTTCCAAATATGCTCAGGTTTGAAAGTTATTAATAACTGAGTACGGGTATATCAAACTGTCATTAACTGGGATAGCATAATACATTGTTTTGGTCTTGATTAATGTTCAAAGGGTTATAAAATGATATGATGGATTTGATATTGGATTGGTTGGTTGATATTAATATTGTTTTTGACTTTAGAATGATGATTATGATCAGATTATGCCTCTAATACAAGTGAAGATGTTGTGTTGAGATTGGAACTCCATGTTGATTTGGGGTTCTTGAAGGGTTTTTCATGATGCTCTGCATCACAAACCATGTGGAACAATTAGAGTATGTATTGATTTTAGGGATCTCAATAAAGTATGTCCAAAAGATGACTTTCCACTACCCAACATTGACATCCTGGTTGATCTAACAGAAGGACATGAAATGTTGTCTCTCATGGATTGGTTCTCAATTTATCATTATATAAGAATAGCAGAAGAAGACCATCATAAAATAGCTTTCATCGTGCCATGGGGAGCATTATGCTATCAGGTCATGCCTTTTGGTCTCAAGAGTGTATGCGCCACATATCAATGCGCCATGACAGTGATATTCTATGACCTTATGCATATAGTAATGGAAGACTACATGGATGAAATCTTGGTGAAATCAAGGACAAGAGCAGAACATCCAGCTATCCTAGAGTTGGTGTTTGAGTGTATAGCCAAATATAAATTACAGCTTAATCCAAAAAAGTATATTTTTGGAGTTACATCAGGTAAACTCCTAGGCTTCATAGTTTCCAGATGAGGTATTGAGGTTGACCCCAAAAAGGTTAAAGAAATAATGGAGATGCTCCTCCCAGAACACTGACAAATCTATGTAGTCTACAAGGAAAACTATAGTCCATCGAGAGATTTATTGCACAACTGGTAGACAAATGTCAACCTTTCACACACTTTCTCATAAAAGGCGTTGACTTCAAATGGGATGTCCAATGCCAACAAGCCTTCGACAAAATCAAAGAGTATTTGGCTCATCCCCCCGTTCTAATGCCGCCTATCCTAGGTCGTCCATTAGTCTTATACATTTTAGTTGCTTCAACAATCATGGGGGGACTTCTTTCCCAACATGATGATCAAGGTAAAGAGACAACAATATACTACATTAGTCAGACTCTGGTCGGTTACGAGCTTAATTACTCTCCAATGGAAAAAGCATGCTTAGTTGTTGTCTTTTGCTCTCAAAAACTACGACACTACATGCTAAGTCATATAATAAATCTCATCTGTAAAATCGATCCTCTCAAGTACCTGCTTTCCAAGACTACCCTAACAAGACGCATGGCCAAGTGGGTTATGTTGCTCAATGAGTTTGACATCCAATATGTCGATCGAAAGGCCATCAAAGGGTAGGTTATGAATGATTAGTTAACATAGACACTATTGCTCAATGTTCATCCACTATTCACAGAGTTTCCTGATGAGTATGTGTGTTTTTTTGCACAACAACCTCCCTGGAAACTTTACTTTGATGGTTCCTATACACAAAGAGGAGTAGGGGCAAGATTTCTATTTGTCACTCCCCAAGATGACCTTATCCCCAAATCATTCGAGTTTTCCTTCCCTTGTACCAACAATATAGCTGAGTATGAAGGATTAATCATGGGTTTGAAGACAACTATTTAGTGGAATATATCAGATCTCCTAGTTTACGGAGATTCACAGCTTGTCATCCGTCAAACCAATGATGAATACCAGACTAAAGTTGATAAGCTCATGCCATACAAATAGATGGTCGATGACCTAAAGCAAAATTTTTAGACTATCATATTTGACCAAATGCATCAAGCTCAGAATAAAGTAGCAGATGCAATGACCACCATCGGATCCCTCCTAGATATTTCCTCAGATAGTCCCATTTATTAATTCTTAGTTGAACAACTTTTGCAACTGACCTTTGAGACATCGCACATAGAGATGGTGTGCAACATCATTGGACTCCAATCACCTCGATACCATGACATCCATGCCTATCTTAAAGATGGTACCCTCCCTCAAAACATATCCCGTAATGACCATCGAAATCTTATTTGTTGTAATGCTTGATTCACCCTTATAGGAGACAATATATATCATCATGTCTACCATGACATCCTTTCTTGATGTTTAAATTAGAAAGAAGTTAATCTTGTGATGAAAGAAGGGCATGCCAATACTTGTGGCTCTCATACAAGCTGATATTCTCACCAAAAAACTCTTGAGAATGGGATATTATTTTCCCACCATGGAACATGACTATTGTGAATTCGTCAAGAAATTTTTGCCTTGTGAGCGGCACAGAGATTTAATCCATGTTCTAGCACATGATTTGTAGCCCATCACAACACCATGGCATTTTTCTATGTGGGGCCTTGACCTCGTTGGTAAGACCTATCCTCCTTCCTCATATGGACACAAGCTTATCATTAACACAAAAAAATATTTTACCAAGTGGGTGGAAGCCATTCCCCTCACCCTCACTATGAGTGTCCAAGCATCAAAGTTTATCCTATACCACATCATTTGTCATTATGGAATCCCCTCCACCATCATTACTGACAATGGAACCCCATTCAAAAACCAACATATGCATGATCTTTGTTCCACAGTCCATATTCAGCATCGTTGGTCTACCCCATACTACCCTCAAGGAAATGACAAAGTGGAGGTAACTAATAAAACCTAGCTTCGTATCCTAAAAAAAGTTGTCAATGAAACTAGTCATGATTGGAATATCCATCTCAATCCCGCCTTATGGGCCTATCACACCAACATTCATACCCCTACAGGAGGAACCCCATATTCCCTTGTCTATGGTGCACAAGAATTCTTACCAATCGAGGTCGAATTTCCATCACTCTTCATATCCTTGAAAGATTTTGTTTCTGATGAAGACTATAGAGTAGCAAGACTATCTCAACTAGATCTTCTTGGCGAATAGCATTAGAAAGCCTATGACCATCTGCAAATATACCAAATCTTCCTTAAGAGGCAATATCAAAAGAGGGTTCACCCTCATGAGTTTGAAGTAGGTGATCTCGTCCTCCAATAAAATCCTAGAAATCAGCAAGACCGAGAAAAGAAAGGAAATTTTGAATCCAACTAGCTCGGTCCATATGTGGTCATAGCAAAGTATGGTTCAGGGTCATATCAGTTATCAAATCCAGAAGGGGAACCTCTCAACGATCCCTTCAATATCCTGCACCCGAAGAAATTTAATGCATAATCTATGGCAATATGCCTCATGATTAAAAAATCAGTAAATACCAAAAAAAAAACACACACACAAAGAAAAAATAGTAAAGAGAAATAAATTCGTCTAATGGTGAAAACCTGGCAAATAGATGCCTTGGACATGTACATATGGTGAAAACCTGAAAAACAGGTGCCATGTGTAGAAAGGGCAGTCCCATTATCCTTTGGCCCTTGCTTTCACTCTCCTTGGTGTGGTATCTATCGCTACCCACCACCATCCACCGTCACCTACCATCCTCCTTTCCACCTCCTTTCAACATGGTATCCCTTGATACCCGCCTTTCGCTTTTCATCTACATCGCATCCACCTCTTTTCCCTGTGCGGTATCCCATGGTACTCACATTTTCCTTTCTTTTTTCTTTGCTTGTATGTAATCCTTTTACTTTATCCCCTCCTACACTTAGTCATCTGTGCATAGTGTCAGGTGTATATAGGTTGCCTTGTGTATATGGTTCTTGTTGTACATAGTCTTGCCCTTGTCCTGTTCATCGAGATTATATCCTCCTATTTGATTCTTCAATAAATCTTTTGGTATCTTGGTCCTCGCATGTTTCCTAGGTCCTTTTGGCGGTCCTGAGCTTGTCCATCCTTCATTAAGATCTTGCTTCGAGATATATCGTTCTCACATCAACAATGATATCCCATTAGTATGTGCATGATGTATCTTTCCTCTAGTCAGATGACATCGTTCATCCTCATCTATTTTTCATCCTTTTGACAAAAGACATTTGTAGCACTTGTGTTGGTATTAGATTCTTTTTTATGTTTGTTTATCTTTCAAAGCTCCTTGGGTCCTGTTTCCTCTTGGTCACCACAATCTTTTATATCATGGTGCACTAGGAATAACAAAGCTCAGGATGTGTTCTTGTTGCTTTTCATTTTTTCCTAGTGTCTCTTTTGGGTGTGTCCCTTGTTGTACCCTCATGAGGTCTAGGCTATCTCATGTTACACTAGGGTATGTCTTCTACTTGTGGTTGTTCTAGCACTATTTCCCTCAGGGTCTTTGTAACTTTGTGTGGTGCTAGAATAACCTGTGTGTCTATTTATACGTGTCAGTCCATGCATTGGCTGTGAAATTCCACCTTGGTCCTTCATACCTTGGTGATTCACAAACATAGCTAAATCAAAGTAAGTGCTCAATACATGGCATCCCGTTTCATGCGGATGATCACGCTCCATGATATATTTATCTCCATTGCATCTCATTGATCTTGTTTCCTTTCATCCTCTCATCCTCTCTAGAATGTGCACATGTCCCATGGCCCGGTCGTCCTTCTTGCCATCCTTGCCTGGTCCCCCTGGAGCATTATCCATCACATCCTACATCACATATGGGTTAGCACATAATTCATATCCATCATATATATTTCACATGCATTTCATCATCCATCACACATGGGTTGGCAAATAATCCATATCCATCATACATATTTCACATGCATTGCATCATCCATCACATCTTGCATCACATATGAGTTAGCACATAATCCATATCCATCATACATATTTCACATGCATTGCATCATCCATCACATCTTGCATTATACATGGGTTAGCACATAATCTGATAACTCAATGATGAACGGTGAGTACCAAACCGGTACTGAGAGGGGGGGGGGTGTGAATCAGTACAGTCAAAAACACTTTCCTAAAACCGGTTAGACAGCAAACACTTGCAAATTATTGGCAAACAGTAATATCGGTTTGAAACAAAGTACAACTGGCAAAACCTAGAATAACTGAGACAAGCATAAATCGGTTGACACTTATCTTTTCATACAATCTAATACTTCATTTCCATTTCACCCTAATACATTAACAGGTAATCTATCATTAGAAATATATAAACAGCTAGATCAACACGATTTACCGCTTGACACAAGACACTAAATAATCACATGAAAAGCATCACACATGACACACAGATTTTTCACATGGAAACCCAACTAGGAAAAACCACGGTGGGGATGAATACCCACAAGTTGTTTTTGAACTCTTTAGAAGTCCGCTCTGTTAGGAGCCTAGTTCGGTTAAAGATTGTTACAACAGGTTCTGTTAGGAACTGATCCTGCTAGGGATCACCCAGTTAAGGGATGGCTAGAATACCCGTTAAGGGTTAAACCCTGTTAGAGGTTACCTTGTTAGAGGATTTCATGAACTCAATGGCTTTGAGTCACCTTGTAAAAGGATTTACAACAAGCTGGCTAAAGCTACCTAGTTAAGGGATTTTCCAACTGTTGAAGTGGTTAAAGATCAACATGTATTACAATGATCTGGTAACAACACTCAATGCCAATGTAGATCCACTTTAGTTCCTTTCTTCTGCACACACACTATGCAGACATCAATCCTCTTATCTGGTCTGGAAAGAATCACGTATCTCTGCACTTAGATACACACACACCATTTGCCAACAACCTCAACATGCAACACAACATCAACCTTATAGAAAATAGATAGGTTGGCAGCATAAACCCTAAACCCTAAATATTTAGGTTTACCAATACAGTCGGTTCAATCCTGACCGTTAATCACATTGCATTTGACTACAATGGTCTTGAACAGATCTCAAGACATTCTCCATCATTTGTTCTTCACCGCTTCATGGATGCGATAACCCATCACGCACTCTCCATCATTTAGAGGGACTTCACACATTCCCGAGGTGGATAGAATCGATCTCCTTCATGCAAGATCCTTCACGCACTCAAGCTGACATGGCAAGATGATCTAATCTTCATTATAATGCCAACTCATCACACAAGCTTATAACACTTCAACCAGAAACACTGAAGTTGAGACTACCAACCGGTAGCCATGCAAAACCTTCATATACTGGTTCTCATACCAACATACCAGTTTACCTCAAACAAACATACCACTTCACCTTTTCACATATACTGGTTCACAATGTTATACTAGTTCTCACATATACCAATTCTCAGTATCATACCGGTTCTCTTTCCTGTTGCAAACTTCAATATGCCGGTTCACTCTTCAGCATATTGACATACTGGTTCACTCTTTAGCATATTGACATCAATGACAACATACAATATCATCATGTCATCATACTCTGTACATATGCCAACAATCTCCCCCTTTGGCATTGATGGCAATATACAAAGATATCTCTCCACTTCACATATGCTCCCCCAAATTTGCAGATATCTTCTCCACTTCACATCTTCTCCCCCTTTAACAACAATGCCAAAGTGGAGGCACAAGATTACCATGTTCCACTATGTTGCTACCCCCGAGGAGTAGCATCCTTCAACACATCAATCGTAAAAAAATTTGACAATGCAATAGCTAACTGATGTGGAGCACATAACTTTAGTTCACCTCTTGAAGGGGCAGCACCCCTAATTCACCTCCCAAATAGGTAAATGCAGCCTTCAGTAGAGGCTTGGTGAATATGTTTGCTAACTGCTCCTTACTGGAAACATGTTCCAATATAAACTCTTTGTTCTGAACCTTTTCCCTCAAGAAATGATACTTGAGTTCAAAGTGCTTGGTTCTAGCATGTAAAACCAGATTCTTGGAAATGTTAATTGCACTTGTATTGTCACAAAATATGCTTACCGGTTTAGATATAGGAACTTTAAAGCTATTCAATACATGCTTCATCCAAATAGTTTGGGTGTAGTTCATAAAAGCTGCAACATACTCCGCTTTTGCTGTAGACTGAGAGATACAACTTTGCTTTTTACTCATCCATGAGACCAGTCTACCTGTAAAGCGGAAAATCGAACCCTAGGTGTTCCCCCACTCCATGGAGAGAGAAAGGAGGTCACTAGGGTTGACGGTTTTCACTTAGGAGAGACTTTACATTCAAAAGAGGGGTTGAAACCCACAAGATCCAATCTCACACAATGCAAGACTAGATTCTAAATGAGTTTCAAGGGTTAAGACATCAAGGATACCCTCTTTTGTAAAGAATGTAGATAGAATGATTGAACTAGGAATGCATGTAAAGTAAGAAAGATTCGCTTGTAGATGGAGATAGGGACACAGGATGAAGCTACGGACCTGAAATTAGCAGTAAAATGTCGAGACGAAGCTGTCCTGCAAATTTGAGTGAAAGTTGACGGGACGATGGCGCCCGGAGTGCACATGGTCCTCCGAAAAATCCGTGAAACGAAGGGGGATCTGTTCGTCTCTGCACAAGGATTCCAGATCTTCAATTACAGCCACGTACCTGCAACCTACACACAGAAAAGAGAGGATGATTGGGGGGTTAGGGATTAGGGGTTTGCCTTTAGGTCAAACCCCGGTTTTGGAATTAACCAAGAAATGAGAATGCTGTAAATGTAAATGTTTGTAATGTAAACAAGTACTGATACCTTGTTGTAAGAATGTTTGTATTCTTACATGCGAAGGTGTAATGATGTTGTATTTTGTATGTTGTAAGTGATCTCCTCTTCAATGGTTGAATCCTTGTCTTGAATGCAACACTTAGCCTTGAATGGAGACTTAGAATGCTCAATTGCTTGAAGGAATGCTTGAATGCTTGAATGTTTGAATGTTTGAATATCCCTTCCGCGTCTTGCTCTTGCTTATTTCCTTCCTCCCTTTCTAGGAGAGGAAAAAGTAGTTTATATACTTGTCAATTAGGGTTGAGAGACTGATTTTTCCGACCTTAGGCCGACCTAGAAGCATTGTTTTCCAAATTGCAAACTTAAAGACCCGATGCTCAACAAGAGACCGGGCCCAAAATAGGGCCAGGGACCAGGGCGCTGGGCGCCATGGTCCCACCTCCCGGGACAGCAGGGTGCAAGGAGGATCAGGCCAAGGTGCAGAAATATGCAGTTTTTGATGTCGCAAATAGGTTTCGGGGTCTCCATTCAGGTTCAACGTTGCGCCGCCATCGTGAAGACCCAAATGCAATCGAAATTGCAAGTGTCACAATTTTAGGACGCTACATTTAGCCCCCACTTTAGTGGGAGTATAAGCGTACGCCCATACTTCTGGTAAAGTACAAGGAAACAACATTGAAAGACTTTCACCATGTCAAGGAGGAAAGATACACCAAACCCCCAGTGGACTAAGGATCCTATGACTTCGATTGACAAAGTAAAAGGGAAGATCACGAGGGAGAACCATGACTATCAGTAGTAAGGTTCCCTCACTATGAGTCATGCAAGAAAAATACCAAAAATTTTCAAGGCAAAGCTAAGTTCGCCAAGAAACTTTCAAGTATCTTGAAGAGATATGAACGGGGTGTATGCCCCCCTATGTTAAAGCGATCGCACATGCCTCATCGGGGGTGATTGCTTTAAGGTAGTGATACATATAGGAAATGAGAAGGGAAAGGAGCACGTTATCACAAGGATTTAGCCCCCAAGTGTGAGATAAGCCCAAGGATAATAGACACAAAACACAAAGCACAAGGTGACTTTTCTCTTCTTGGGGTCAGTATGCTGTATGATAATTCATGTATATCATATGTATGTATGCATAATTGTTCTTCATTCCCCAATCAAGGAAGGTCACCTAGAAGAAGGGAACACATGTGTCTTTTGAGTCAACATGAGAGAGACCAAAAGAGATCTCAATGCTTTGCATCGTCCCCAAGTAGACAACACTAAGGACAACAAATAGAAGAATGAGAATAACACCTAGAAGAAGTACAAAAGAGATCAAGAGAGGAGGAGAGAGTCTGCTATGCTAATGAAACTAGTCTAGCACGTCATCTACCCCCCGATCTTGCTGATCAATATTTCGGGAAGGCAGGAAACACGCTAGAGGAGGAACATCCAACACAACAGATGGAGCTATCACAAGATCCAAACAAGGGCTATGTTCATGTTCCACGCCACGTTGTTCTTGTCTAGGAGCTAGGATAAGTGCTTTAGAAAATTCGTTAGATAAATGGTTATCAACATCAACATATTCATATTCACTATTAGAGTGAAAAGAAGTAACATTTTCATCTATATCATCATCAAGATTTATAAAAATAGGATCTTTAACTCGCACAGGATCAAGACCATCATGCATCTTATGTCTAGGAGATTTTGGCTCAATTTTCGGCTGAGGAGAAAATGGAATAATACTAGCTGAAGGTGTTTTTGGGGATTGCAAAGTTTGAGAAGCAGCTGCCTGAGCTCTAAGACGACGCTTTCGTCGGCGTTCACGTGCAAAACGATTTCGTCTAGTCTTAGTAGGAAGTTGAGAAGATTGAGGAGGAGGAATGTTCTCATCCTTATCACTTGGGTGTTTAGGTTGTGGTCTCTTAGGTTGAACAATAGGAGAAGAGGAAGGTCTCTTCTCTCCATAAGAGGAAGGAGGAGGAACTCCTCCATATAAAGGAGGAATATTTGGTTTAGGAAGGAGACCAAGTCCATCATGACGAGGAGGTATAGGTCTACTTTTAGGAAGTTTATTAGATATAGGCATAGTCACATTCATAGGGATGAGTTGGGAATCTTCTTGAGGAAAGACATTAGTTTTATCTTTCAAAGGAAGAACTTCCTTCTCAAGAATGATAGGAATATCAAGTTTGGGTGTTCTAGGTTCACTTAGAGATAGGATCATATCTTTTTTCCACTTTTGATAAGATTTGAAAAGATGATCACTCCGCGGTGGAAGAGATTGGAATTGTTTAGGCCAAAAATAATCAATAGGAACGCTAGAAGTTCTTTTAGCTGGTTTAAAGAGACTATGATTGACAGTAACAACTTCACCATTATGGGGAAATTTCAAACACTTGTGAATAGGAGAAGCAATAGCTTTCATGGAAGATAGCCAAGGATAGCCTAGCTTCACACGAAATTGTTCGGATGATGGAATAATAACAAAGTCCACATCAAGGGGGGTATGTTATGAACCTCAATAGGTAGTGTAATAGCACCAATTGCAGGCGAAGAAAATGCATCAAATAATTTCACAACCACATTTGTTTCGTCATAGATCACTTGATTCAATTGCAACATAAAAAGAAATTCTTCAGTAATGACATTAACCATGCAAGAAGGATCAATAAGCACTCCACGGCAAGGTGTATTCTTGACTTTTGCAACTATATATAAAGGACCATCAGGTGCCCTGATAGTTTCACTGGAATCAAATGTGATGGAAGGTTCTTTAAGGATTTCCTGCTGCTCTACAAAGTTAATCACATTCGGAGTTATAGACACAAGACTATCAGGTGAGAAAGAGGAATCATTAGTCTCAATCACATTAGAGGTATGAGAAGGTAATGGATCAGTAAAAATCTTAAGATTTTGGTTAGGAGGAGCTACAGATGTGTTGCCTTTATCATTCACACCAGAAACAGAGATAGTATTATTATCAATCAAATCTTGAATTTTACCCTTTAAAGCAAAACATTTTTCAGTATCATGCCCAGGTTGACGATGAAATTGACAAAAAGATTTGTTATCAAAATAGGGTGAATTAATCTTTGTAGGATCTATTTGCTTTATAGGAGGGAGGGTAAGCACATTTTGTTCCAATAACTTATTCATAATACTATGCAATGATTCATTCAAAGGAGTAAACTTTCTTTCTTTCTTGAAAAACTTAGAAATAGGAGGCACACCTGATGCTGCATTCACATTGTTGTTGATGATGTTTTCATTGAACTTAATGACCTCTCTCTTCGGTTTAAACTTCCCAAATGGTTGTTGACTACTATCACCCTTATCACTCGGAGCCATAGGATTTGCTTGTTCCATTTGACTCACAGTCAGTTGATAATTGTGAAGAGTTGCGCACAACTGTTGGAAAGAAGTAAACTCAGAAAACAGAAGTTTTTCTCTAATATCTTTTTGTAAATTAGAAATAAAGATTCTTTGAATATCATTGTCAGGTACTGGAAAAGAAATTTGAGCATACAAATGCTTATATCTACCAATGAAATCAGTCACTTTTTCCTTAACACCTTGTTTACAATGTATTAAATCAATCAAAGTAACTTTAGGACTTATATTGTTTTGAAATTGTTGAATAAAAGCATTTGCAAGTTGTTGGAAAGAAGTGATAGAATAGGAAGGCAATGAGCAATACCATTGTAGAGCCTTATCTCTTAATGTCCTAGTAAACAGTTTTGCAAGCAACCTTTGGTCATGAGCGAAATCGGTACATATTGTTTGAAAGGTCTTAACATGTGTTAGAGGATCACCCTTACCATTATAAAGCTCCAGTTGCGGGACTTCAACATGCTTAGGAGGGATAGCTCAAACAATTTCAAGAGAAAGTGGGCTCGCAACATCAAATGTGGGCACACTAAACTTAGATTGATTCATAGAGGCGATTTGCTGTTGTAAAGAAGAGACAGTTTGTGCAAGATTGTTAATGGTCGCTTCAGTCGAAGAGTTCATATTAGACGTGTTAGATTGTGATGGAGGTATTATGTTATTGAAAGAAGGTATTGATTGAGAGTAAGGTGGCGGGACACTATGATAGTTAGTCATAGGAGATGATTGGAAAGAAGGAACACTACAAGGAGGAATGGAATAGTTAAATGAATTGCCCCCTCGCGTCGTGTTTATTTGTGGAGATGAAATAGGAACACTCATTGAAGGAATGAATGAAGAAGTTGGATTGAATGAAGGAAGAGGGTTGATTGAAGAAGAAGGATTGCCCCCATGACTGGTGATCATAGGTGGAATGTCTTGTATTGAAGTAGTCATTATGTTTGATGTAAAGGTAGGTATACTAGCAATAGGAGTTGTCAAAGGGATAGAATGATTGACTTGAGTAGGAGGTTGTGTATAACCTAAAGTTTCGACACAACTCTTCATAGGAATCACATTCGAATCCACGATGTGTGCGATACTATGCAAAATATCAATTCCATTCTTATCACTTTGAACCATACGTTTTAGACCCTCAATTAATGAAAGAGCTTGACTATCAGGATATTCTTGAGACATCCATCGCTGAAAATCATCAAATTGGTTATCCAATTTCGAAAGTTGTTCTACAGGAACCTCATAGAGAGCTTCTTCATCATTAAGAGGATTAGAGGAATTACCCATGTCCTCGTTAAAAAGGCCATTCAAATTAGGTTCCATCTCCTCGGTAATTACACCTTGGAAGGACTTAATTCTAAGGCTTCGTCTAACGGGAATAGTGTAAGTAGGGCTTATTGTTGTAAAAATCATGCACTAAAGAGAGAGAGAAGATTTTGAATTTTAGAGGTAGCCAATTTCAATAAAATCAGCCAATCTCCTGGATTTAAGCTGTTAAATACAATCAGGACAATCTCCCGAAATTTCGGAAAAAATGTCGGGGACCGTGGCGAACGGAGTGCACATGGTGCTCGCAACTTTTTTCAAAATTTTCAGAGATGAAAGTTATGATGATTTTAAAGCTAATCTGAAAAAATTGAGTGATTTTACGATCTGTAGATAGGCCAAATTAAAGTTGCAATCTCAAAATTGAACCCTACCAAGATTGTTGAAAAATGCAAAATTTGAATTTTGAAAAAGAGAGGGAAACTGAAATTTTGAATTTTATGATTTTAGAGGGAATACTGAAAGCAATGTAGGCTTTGAAATTTAAAAGTTGACTCAATTTCACGTAAAATTCACTTTTGAAAGTGGAAATCAAAGTTGTTGCAATTAAACACCTAATTTCAAAAGTCATAAACTACAAAAATTTGAATAAAGCATTGAAATTTCGAATGAATGCCAACACACTTTTCAGATTTAGGACAGTAAGAAATACAATTTTAACACAAATTTTCAATTTCAACAATTTTTGAATGATTGTAAGCCTTTATCCAAGCAATCACTAGACCAACTTTGACTTTAATTTTGAAAGTGTTAGAATTGATAAAATCAGCCAAGATTCTGGATTTTAGCAGAAAAATACAGTAAGATTTGGCTCCCGAAATTTCGAAAAAAATGTCGGGGATAGTGGCGCTTGGGGTGCACACGGTCCTCGCAACTTTTTTCCAAATTTTCAGGGATGAGAGATATTATGATTTTGTTGCGGAATCCAAAGTTACAGCCGATTTGGAGGTGTTTTGATCAGTGAAATCATTGGTTAAAGGTTGAATCAAGAAGGTTTCAAAAATTAGGGTTTTGACACTTAACCACTTAATTTTCAGAATTAAAGCACAAATATGAATTGACAATTTGCAATAGAGGGGTAGATCTGAAACAAGCATTAACAATTAAACATTTCACAAGCTCAATTACTAAAAAGAAAATTTAGGGTTTTTATGCAATTAACCTCTAAAATTTGCAAAAGATCAAACATGGAAATGTAATTAAGGAAGCAAATTTTTCAGATCTAACCATGAATAATCAGAATTAGGATGTTCACGTCGGGTTCACCAAAATGTAAAGTGGAAAATCGAACCCTAGGTGTTCCCCCACTCCATGGAGAGAGAAAGGAGGTCACTAGGGTTGACGGTTTTCACTTAGGAGAGACTTTACATTCAAAAGAGGGGTTGAAACCCACAAGATCCAATCTCACACAATGCAAGACTGGATTCTAAATGAGTTTCAAGGGTTAAGGCATCAAGGATACCCTCTTTTGTAAAGAATGTAGATAGAATGATTGAACTAGGAATGCATGTAAAGTAAGAAAGATTCGCTTGTAGACGGAGATAGGGACACAGGATGAAGCTACGGACCTGAAATTAGCAGTAAAATGTCGAGATGAAGTTGTCTTGCAAATTTGAGCGAAAGTTGATGGGACGATGGCGCCCGGAGTGCACACGGTCCTCCGAAAAATCCGCGAAACGAAGGGGGATCTGTTTGTCTCTGCACAAGGATTCCAGATCTTCAATTACAGCCGCATACCTGCAACCTACACACAGAAAAGAGAGGATGATTGGGGGGTTAGGGATTAGGGGTTTGCCTTTAGGTCAAACCCCAGTTTTGGAATTAACCAAGAAACGAGAATGCTGTAAATGTAAATGTTTGTAATGTAAACAAGTACTGATACCTTGTTGTAAGAATGTTTGTATTCTTACATGTGAAGGTGTAATGATGTTGTATTTTGTATGTTGTAAGTGATCTCCTCTTCAATGGTTGAATCCTTGTCTTGAATGCAACACTTAGACTTGAATGGAGACTTAGAATGCTCAATTGCTTGAAGGAATGCTTGAATGCTTGAATGTTTGAATGTTTGAATATCACTTCCGCATCTTGCTCTTGCTTATTTCCTTCCTCCCTTTCTAGGAGAGGAAAAGTAGTTTATATACTTGTCAATTAGGGTTGAGAGACTGATTTTTCCGACCTTAGGCCGACCTAGAAGCATTGTTTTCCGAATTGCAAACTTAAAGACCCGATGCCCAACAAGAGACCGGGCCCAAAATAGGGCCAGGGACTAGGGCACTGGGCGCCATGGTCCTAGGGGACAAGGGCGCTAGGTGCCATGGTCCTAAAGGACCAGGACGCTGGGCGCCATGGTCCCACCTCCTGGGACAGCAGGGTGCAAGGAGGATCACGCCAAGGTGCAGAAATATGTAGTTTTTGATGTCACAAATAGGTTTCGGGGTCTCCATTTAGGTTCAACATTGCGCCACCATCATGAAGATCCAAATGTAGTTGAAATTGCAAGTGTCACAATTTTAGGACACTACACTACCATCGAGAAAGAATGCACCACTAGTTGTGCTCTTTCGGTCATCTACATTACTAGCCCAATCAACATCTATGAATACTTTCAAGTTGAAATCATTATTGTATGGATACCATAACCCATAGTCAATAGTTCCCTTCAGATATCTAAGAATCCTCTTGACTGCTACCAAGTGGGATTCTCTTGGGCTTTGCTGAAACCGAGCGACAATACCCATTGCATGTGCAATGTTTGGTTTGCTATGCACTACATAATGCAACTTACCAATCATTGATCAGTATTCTTTCTCATTTACCAATGTTGAGTCATCCTCTTTTGATAACTTACAACTGGTCACCATTGGTGTACCAACCGGTTTACTGTCTTCCATGCCAAAGGTCTTGAACACCTCTTTGACATACTTGGACTGAGTAATAAAGATTCCATATTTCATTTGTTGAATTTGCAGTCCAATGAAGAACTTAATCTCCCCTATGAGTGACATTTCAAACTCCTTTTTCATCTCATCAGCAAATTCATGACTCATCTTGTCATCTCCTCCAAAGATGATGTCATCAACAAATACTTCACAAATTAGAATCTGATCTCCTTCTGATTTCAAGTAGATATTGCTATCTTCACTTGTTCTTTCAAATCCAATCTTCACAAGATGGGAGTGAAAGCATTCATACCATGCTCTAGGTGCCTACTTTAGTCCATACAAGGCTTTATGTAGCCTACACACCATGTCACTATCTTTTGATAGGGCAAACCCATCTGGTTGCTCTATATACACCTCCTCTTCAAGTATTCCATTTAGGAATGCAAATTTTACATCCATTTGGTATACCTTGAATCCTTTAAAAGCTGCATATGCAAGAAGCATACAAACTCCTTCCAATCTGGCTACTGGGGCAAAGGTTTCTCCATAGTCTTCTCCTTCTTCTTGAGCATATCCTTTACATACTAGTCTGGCTTTGTTCCTTACCATTGTGCCATCCTCATTTAGCTTGTTTTTGAAAACCCATTTGTTTCCAATGACATTTTTATGCTCCGGTCTGGGTACCAAAGACCATGTACCATTTTTCTCTATCTGGTCAAGTTTCTCCTCCATTTCCTTGATCTAGTCTTCATCTTTATGTGCCTCTTTGAATGATTTAGGCTCAAATTCAGAGATCATACAAGAATTCTCTCTAACCTTTCTTCTTGTAAGAATTCCCACATCCTTATCTTCTATGATCTTCTTTGGATCATGATTCAGTTTGACATATCGAGGAATGCTCTTGACTGATTCCTCCTGCTTTTCTTCTTCATCCTCATCTTCATCAGCATCAGCATCAACATCAGCATCAACATTTACCGGTGTAGGAACACGGTTACCGGTACTTGGCTGATTAGCAATCGGTTCCCAGAAGGTTACAACCCGTTCATTTACCGCTTCCTTGCTGTTGGTTTCCTTAGGCTTCTCAAAGGTTTCATCAACTCTAACATTGATGCTTTCAACAATTCTCTAATTCCTATTGTTGAAACATTTGAGAGCTTTACTCTTGGTAGAATATCCTAGGAATATTACTTCATCACATTTTGCATCGAACTTGCTTTGATGTTCACTCCTCTTGATATAACATTTGCTACCAAATACTCTAAAGTAGCTTACCATTGGTGTCTTACCAGTCTAGTACTCATAAGGAGTCTTATCCTTTCCCTTTTTGATGAGTACCCGGTTCATTGTGTAGATTGCAGTGCTCACCGCTTCTCTCCAAAAGGTGTGAGCAACCTTTCCTTGGATCAACATAGTTCTAGCTACTTCAACCATAGTCCAGTTTTTCCTCTCTGCTAGGCCATTCTGCTGTGGAGTCTGGGGGGCAGACAGTTGCCTCTTGATGTCATTCTCTTCATAGTACTTGTTGAATTCACCGGAAGTGAATTCCCCTCCTTGATCATTTCTAAGGAATTTGATTCTTCTACCACTTTCCTTTTCTACCAGTGCTCTAAAAGCTTTGAACTTTCCAAAACCTTCAGACTTATCTTTCAAGAATGTGACCCACATCATTCTTGAGCAATCATCAGTCAGAATCATGAAATACCTATCTCCCTGCACACTCCTATTTTTCATAGGACCACACAAATCAGTATGCACAAGATCAAGTAAATTGTTTGTTGTGAAAGATTTACCTTTGAAAGTTGAGGAAGACATTTTCCCCAGTTGACATTCTCTGCACAAAGGATTTTCCGGTTTGCTCAGCACCGACAATCCTCTAACTGCCTTGGTCTTACTGGCCTTCACAATGTTATCAAAGTTTACATGGCAGAGTGTCCTATGCCATATTAAACTATCATCAAATTTAGCCATAAGACATGTACTTACATTTGCATTCAGCTGAAATAAGTTACCTTTGGTCTGCATACTGGTGGCCATCAATTCACCATTCTTTCCTTTGTTTTTGCACACTCCATTTTTGAATTTCAGAGTGAGTCCACTATCATTCGGCTGGGCAACACTCAATAGATTGTGTCTGAGACCTTCCACCCAGTACACATTGTCAGCACTGCTCTTTCCATTTAGAGAGATGGACCCTCTTCCTTTGACCATACATGGTGCATCATTACCAAAATGAACCACACCACCATCATATTCTTCCAAAGATAGAAACTTGCTCCGATCACCAGTCATATGGTGAGAACAACCACTGTCAATAATCCACTCATTGGAATTATCAAAGCCGGAGACAAGAGCCTTCTTGTTTGACATATCTTCCTTTACAGCAACAAACATAATATCTCCATTTTCTTCATCTTCCGATTCCTCATCTGTGACACCTTCATCAACTGCTACAAAATAGTTTCTCCAGTTTTCTCCTTTGAATTTCTTGAACCTTTCCGGTTTGTCCTTGTTGTCCTCAATTTAGGACAGTTTATAGCAATATGTCCTATCTAGTTACAAGAAAAACATTTCAAAGGGAGCTTACCTCTGTATTTTCCGGTTCCCTTAGGAAGTCTCTTGGCAAGAAGAGCTTCAAATTCCATCAGAATCTCCTCATCATCCATTTCGCCGCACTGTCTTGGTTCACTGCTGGTGCTTGCTTCTTTTCCTTTTCTGGATGGTGCAGCAGAAGCTCTAAAAGCTGATTCCATCTTTTGAACACTACCATCAAAACTATTTAGCTCATAGGCTGTTAATTTTGCAATGATGGAGTCTAGGGATACCTTAGTCTTATCTATTGATCTCAACTCTTGAATAGTAGCAACCCTTATTGCATAGAGCGGTAGTAAGGATCTCAAAACTTAGCTAACAACAGTGGAATCTTCCATTTTACCACCTGTACTCTTGATATCTCCAACAACAACTTTGATTCTTATTCCATGTTGTTGAATGGTCTCACCTTCAACCATCTACATGTCTTCAAAATTCCCTCTAAGGCTTTCTTCCTTAGCTTGTTTTACATGCTCATTACCGCCATAGATATTCTCAAGAGTATCCCATACTTCTTTGGGATTGTCTTTATCCTGGACATTAGTAAACTCAATGTCAGATAAGCTGCTGATTAGGGCTTGCATGACTTGCTCATTCTCTTGGATCTCTCTCTTTTGATCATCGGTGAGAGTACCGGTAGGAATAACATAAGCATTCTCAACATAGCTCCAATCTTGAGCACCCATGCTTCTGATGTATATCTTCATTCTGTCTTCCATATTTTGAAATTATCTCTGTTGAACTTTGGACCTTCCCTCTTCATCATTCCAATAGGATCTTTCCCTCAAGTGGTTAAGCTTACAACATAGAGGACCTTGAGGACACTCTGATACCAATTGATAACTCAATGATGAACAGTGAGTACCAAACCGGTACTAAGAGGGGGGAGGTGAACCAATATAGTCAAAAACACTTTCCTAAAATTGGCTAGACAACAAATGCTTGCAAATTACTGGAAAATAGTAATACCGGTTTGAAACAGAGTACAACCGACAAAACCTAGAATAACTAAGACAAGCATAAACCGGCTGACACTTATCTTTTCATACAATCTAATACTTCATTTCCATTTCACCCTAATACATGAATAGGTAATCTATCATCATAAATATATAAACAGCTAGATCAACATGATTTACCACTTGACACAAGACACTAAATAATCACATGAAAAGCATCACACATGACACAGATTTTTCTCGTGGAAACCCAACTGGGAAAAACCACGGTGGGGATGAATACCCACAAGATATTTTTGAACTCTTTAGAAGTACGCTCTGTTAGGAGCCTAGTCCGGTTAAAGACTGTTACAACAGGTTCTGTTAGGAACCGATCTTGCTAGGGATCACTCGGTTGAGGGATGGCTAGAATACCCGATTAAGGGTTAAACCCTGTTAGAGGTTACCTTGTTAGAGGATTTCATGAACTCAATGGCTTTGAGTCACCCTGTTAAAGGATTTATAGCAAGTTGGTTAAAGCTACCCGGTTAAGGGATTTTCCAACTATTGAAGTGGTTAAAGATCAACATGTATTACAATGATCTGGTAACAACACTCAATGCCAATGCAGATCCGCTTTAGTTCCTTTCTTCTGCACACACACTATGCAGACATCAATCCTCTTATCTGGTCTAGCAAGAATCATGTATCTCTGCACTTAGATACACACACACCATTTGCCAACAACCTCAACATGCAACACAACATCAACCTTATAGAAAATAGATAGGTCGACAACATAAACCCTAAACCCTAAACATTTAGGTTTACCAATACAATCAGTTCAATCCTGACCGTTAATCACATTGCATTTGACTATAACAGTCTTGAATAGATCTCAAGACATTCATCGTTCGTTCTTCACTGCTTCATGGAGGCGATAACCCATCACGTGCTCTCCACCATTTATAGGGCCTTCACACATTCTCGAGGTGGATAAAATCGATCTCCTTCATGCAAGATCCTTCACGCGCTCAAGCTGATGTGGCAACACGATCTGATCTTCATTATAATGCTAACTCATCACACAAGCTTAGAACACTTCAACCGTAAACCCTGAAGTTGAGACTACCAACTGGTAGTCATGCAAAACCTTCATATACCAGTTCTCATACCAACATATCGGTTTACCTCAAACAAACATACCACTTCACCTTTTCACATATACCAGTTCACAATGTTATACCGGTTCTCACATATACCGATTCTTGGTATCATACCGGTTCTCTTGCTTGTTGCAAACTTCAATATACTGGTTCACTATTCAACATATTGACATGCCAGTTCACTCTTCAACATATTGACATACCGGTTCACTCTTCAGCATATTGACATCAATGACAACATACAATATCATCATGTCATCATACTCTGCACATATGCCTATATAATCTATATCCATCATAAATATTTCACATGCATTACATCATCCATCACATCCTACATAAAAAATCAATAAGTCCATCAAATATAACATATAACATCACATCACAAATCATCACCTACACAACATAACTCATACATCCATCGATCATCACATCTTGTATCACAAACATGTTAGGCTCATATCATACATCCATACAGAATAAATCATTCATACATCATCAATCACATCAAAGTACCATACATCCAAATCAAAATAGAGTGTTTATTATATATATCATCAAAGTTTCAAATGTATGTCAAAATAAATGTCTAGTTATATACACATGTATATCATCTATTCTATCTAATCAAAGAATATAGTACATACAATATCTGAACGAATGTTGATCACCTCACATGCTCATAAAAAAATACATGGGGTGCCAACAATGAATACAAATAATATATGCATCTCTACATCTAATATATGGTACACCCAAAATATTTTTGCATAGTCTTTATCAAGCCTTTCTAAATGCTCTAGGACAACTCGGTTGGTCACTATCCCTATCCATGGGATCCCTATGCGAATCTAGATGCTGACCCTATGTTGGCCTCAGTGCGGGTCCTCCCACTTGGTCCACATGTTCTATAGCTGAATCTCTCTATCCTTGTCCCCCCACTAGATGCTTTGTTGCATCAGGCACCGACTTCCCTGGCTCTCGGAGGTGGCACATACTGCTCACTTATACTAAGCCTGGTACCACCCTGCCTAGTGAGATAGTGCCTCTATCTCCTCCATCTACATCTCGATAATCCCTACCAATATCTCTCCCCCTACCTTACTAGATCTATCCTATCTCTTGGCCTTATCTCTCTCCCTTTGATACTGGGCCACTGTCTCCTCTGTCCTCCATTATGCATGGTCCATGAAATCCTTGGTTGATATGTTAGAAATTAGGATCTTAGGATACTAATCATTATAAACAAGATTATAAAGTAAATGAAATATGAAACATACATGCAAAATGTACACATTACATAAGATATACATGGGGAAAACCCTTTCGAGTAAAAAACCCCATAAAGCATCATTTACTTAAAACACTTACAAATATAGTCTATCATAAAATAGACATGAACCTGGGGACACTCCTCCAATACTTCCACATGGCCAATAATACCTCATATGCATAGTGATACAACTCACCATAAAGCTCCAAATTCACACACCTCTCAAATGAGAGAGAACCTCCTTAAATATGGGAGGAAGGGTGACTTCACTAGTCACACCTTTTCAATAACCCCCACTCATAAATAATTAATAATCTAATAGTTATTAGATTATAATTATTTCAAATGGGATATGCTTATAAAGCATATAATTTATAAGGTTTTATAACCTTATATTAGAACATTATATATAAATGTTATAAGGATGTGATCCCTAATAACATTATGTTCTAACACTCCCTCTTAATGTTAATAGGGGATCGCATGTCAATTTCCATAGAAGAAAAAATGAAGCACCCCAGTAACGTAGGTCTTCTTTGATAGTGATAAACAGGGATAGAAATATATGCCAACATGAAGATCATGCATTCCGGACTACATGATAGTCATCTTGTCATAATTTATAATCCCAGTGTTTTAAAAATGATGCTGAGGTCTTAAAAAATTATATTGGAGCTGTGGTCCCCTCAAATTAGCCTCTCCCCAGGTTCATTACATAGTGCCCGTAGGTCTTAATACAATGCTTTTACAAGTGGAAGTTTTACAAGGAGAAGAATTTACAATATGCCCATAGGACTTAAAAAAATCTACCCGTAGGTCTTACGATACTGTGCCCGTAGGACTTAAAAAAAATCTGCCCATAGGTCTTACGATACTGTGCCCGTAGGACTTAAAAAATAAAGGATTTAGCCACTAGGTGGTGCCATTGACATGCACACTCCCCCTCAATGGCATCACCTAAGGCCAAGCATTATTTGAATTTGGAGCATATAATGCCTAAAGGTCTTATGCCTATTAGGTCTTGAATCTAGTATTTAGCCACTAGGTGGTGTCATGTACACTCCCCCTTAATGGCATCACCTCAAAGCCAATCACTGCATAGAGGATTTCAAAGTGATGGCTAAAAATATAATATATAGTATGTGCTCATGATCTTCAAAGTGTCTTTATTATAAAATGCTTTCACTTGAGTGAGGTGCCCATGATCTTCAAGGTGCCTTTATTATATAATGCTTTCACTTGAGTGAGGTGCCCATGATCTTCAAGGTGCCTTTATTATATAATGCTTTCAATTGAGTGAGGTGCCCATGATCTTCAAGGTGCCTTTATTATAGAATGCTTTAACTTGAGTGAGGTTCCCATGATCTTCAATGTTTATTTTGATCTTTAGAAATGGTATTCTCTAGAAAGAGTAAAGTAACTTCAAGTAATATAGTACTTTCCTATGTATCCAAATGGAATTCTTCAATAAATCTTCAAGGCCATATTGATTCTTCAAGAGCTACATTCATATTTTGTCCATTTGATTCAAAGACACATAGAAGATAGTCTTCTTATTAAAGTATTGCACCATCCATGTAATAGCACTTGCACCATATGTTTTGAAGGCATAACCTCGCCATAGAAGAAATAATATAGTTAGTAACATAATAATCAACTTCATTTTTGGTGCAAAGAAAGAACATAATATTATTTTTTTTGTCATTTGCCAAAGATCATATAATATTACTCATAAATTTAGAATATAATCTAATGCAAGGATATCAACATACATTTTCATGAGAATAAGCATGAATAATGAGTTGTCTTGTTTAAAAAATAGACATACTACTACATATAGTAATGATCCATAAAAAAATTAGGCAACGGGTGAGCTATCCTTTCCAGGTTTGCTCCCCATACAGTTTATAAGGGCGATAGTCACCCATTATAAGTAGGTTCTAAAGACCCAATGAATTTAGATGATGCCTAAAGCTCATAAAACATGTTAGCTAAAGTAACACTCAAGAGAGAAAAAAATAAAGTAGCCAAAAGATGCTTTGAAAATTTTAAGCAATTTACTTTTCAAATAGATGTGTAAGAGTTTTCAACTTTTTGCCCTTCCCTTTTGATTCAATTGTGTTCTTTGTTGTTTTGATAAAAAAGAATGAATTTATGTGATAATATTGTATTTGACAACAAGAGGGGAAGATTGAAGAGCACTGTTAAAATCTTTCAAATATAAAGCATGGATACTTCATCAAGTATGAAACTAGGAAAAAAAGTATAATGCATTGCATATTTATTAATATTCCTTGAGAACCTTAAATCCATGATATTATGATGAAAATGGAGGAAAGACAGTATCCCTTTTACAAAATACTTTATATATCTTGAAATATTGTAGACATATGTTCTCAAGAATGTTTTTGACAACAAAAGAATAATCTTACATTAATCATAGACAATGTGCTTTTCATGCACTAGCCACTTTTAATGATAAGATTATTTATATGTATGTGAAGCGTGCAAATTATGTGAAGCACCATAATGGAGTTTCTATTATACTTAATATGGATTTTCAATACAAATAATGCATAAGAAGGTTATTGTTGAGATTTACCTCATGCAATATTGCAAATATTTGAGACAATCTAAGTCAATGTTATGAAAATAGTAACTATTTATGCATCAAGAAATAACTGATCCTTGGATAGATTATTTCTCAAAGGAGTTGAATTGCTAGCTTAAGAGAGCATCATATGAGCTGGATGAAAAATTTGTCTCCCAACATATTCATTTATCATTAATAGAGTGATGAAACCGATGTTTATTTAAAATATGAAAACATCATATCAATACAATAAATATTGGTCTTATTTATAAGAACCAACATAATGCTACTCTTTTTCATTATATAGATGACATCTATATTTCAGAATTATGTATTTAATGGTTCTATAACTTAAAAGATGTATTTTGAAAGAAAAAAACTTTTGTTGTATACCAACAACTTATAATTTCCTTCTAATTGTATTATAATGATCATCTCAAAGAATGACTTAAAGCTCAAATTGACGATTCTTATAATATTGAACATTAAGATGGTAGGTTTCAATAAAAAAATTATCTAAGAAAACTTTTGTAATGATGTGAAAGGTATACACTCTTCAACAATGAGATGGCAGATACAAATCTATAGTTGATACTCTATATTAGAAAAAGAGAATATACACACATTGTATAGAATTCAATAAAAAGTACATTGATTCTAAATACAATGAAGCAGGAACTCACTTTACACCTGCTATCTTGTTTGCTTGAAAGTTTGTACAGCTTTTTCAACAAATCAATTTTGTGAGTTTCCTACAAGCATTGTAATTCATGAGACTACATTTTGGAGGCGTTGGAAGAGACAAAGATGGAAGGGAAAGGAGGTATTTTCTTCCCATTGATCAAGGGAAATCATTTACGTTGCTAGCAATTCCAGGTCATCCCTTTCAGACTTTACAATGCTGCCGCTACATTTCAAGGATTGATGAACAAGGCATTAGCAATTTATGTTGTTCAGGAAACTATACATTTTCTTAGGCTTGAAGTTTCTTTTGCTGTTATGCAGTTCATCAGGTTTTATATGGGATGCAATCATTATGAAAATTGGTGCAAGCATTATTACATTTCTATTATCACATAACCTGGCGACTAGGGTCACCATGGAGGGAGCAAGCAGGGGTGTCATGGCACTCGTAACGACAGTCCAAGCTATAAAACACTGTTTCCACATAATTAGACTTGGAATAATCCTCCGGAATAGTTAAGGGGTGTTCCTCGTGAGTGAAGCACTCGGTGAAACCAGTCACAATCTCCACTACGTATGGCTTGTACTGGTATGCTATTCCCTTCCTCAAGTACATCGAGAAATGCCCGCAATCCCAACATATTAAGTATATGATAGATTGTGCTAGCAAGTTTGTGTTTCACATCGACTCCCCGATGGTTAATAAAAATGTCGTATGGAAGCGATGAACCAGATGAAGATGACGATGCATAGCTTGGTGCAGCTTGATTAAAAGCATTTCCATTCTCCATCTGATTGAATTCGGAGGAAGGATGAGCTTGGAGAAAAGGCGAAGTAGTTGGAGCAAAGGCGAAGTAGTTGGAGCAAACGTGAAGTTGTGCAGAAAGGGAAGACTCTATATCTGAATTTATAGAAATCCCGCTAGAGTTTTATGCAGTAAATTACGTGGAAGGATTGCGAAAAGATGAACAAAACGAAGATTACGATCAATACAATCATAAGGGAGAATTAGCGACAAAAGGGAATTGCTTTCCAGTCTATTTCTAGTTTGTGTTAGAGGTCAAAGTTAAATGACAAAGGATCCATCAGTCGAGCAACAAGGTTGTGCTAAAGCGTTCCGCTGTCATCATTAGTTTTTAACTAAATGAATGTCATCATCGTATATAACTATTTGGAGAAGGGAGATGTCGGCTGGTGAGGATTATCGACACTCCACTCATTAATAGAGAAACATTAAAAACTAATGAAACCAAATGAACAAGGTCTTGACTTTAAGATACTAGATTAGCAAACTAAAATATTACTTAACTTATTGTGTTATGAACCATTGTGTCCTTTACATTGAAAAAAGGTCGTGACTCATTCATCTTCAAACGGTTGCTAGGAGAGTCGTCCAATTTTTATAAAGGATTTCAGCTTTTATGAAGATTTCAAAAAAGATAAGGACGTTGACATTTATGAGGGCTTCATATAATTACTTTGAAAGAATATTAGAGTTTTTAATTTAGTATATATATTTTGATATTATGATTATATATTACAATTTATGCACCTTTCACGTGTCTCTATAAAGATAGATATCATGTTCTTTTATAAAGAATGATGGACTTGTAAAAAAGGTATTTAATTGAATTTTCATGTCAAAGATTTTATAGTCTATGTTTTTCTTTCGACTAATTAAAATTATTTTAAAGAGATGAAATTTAATAAAAAGTTCAAGACTTTGGCTTTAAAAACAAGACAAGACGTTGTGAAGTTTACCTTTCTTAAGGATAATTTTATAAGGACATCTAAATATCAAAATCATATGATTAATTTTTTTTATAAGTCTTTTATTTTAATAAAAGATTATAGAGTCTATGTTATAAATATTATGATAAGAACTCTCAAGTGAATCTAAAAATCTAAAAATTCATTTATTTCAATATAATATTTAATTCAATTTTTATTTCTAATGTTAAAAAAGATTGTACATGCTGCTCTAAACATTAATAGAAGAAACAAACACATCCTTTTCAAACCAATAAATTAGAAATAAAAACAAAATAGTAATAGAAGAAATAACTTGCTTTTTCAAACTAGATTCACAAAATATACTTACTTGAATGTGGAGACTTAATTTTACAAGTATGTATGCTCAAATGTCAACTTTTATGAAAAAAAAGTTCTTGTAATCATGTTGCTCAATGAGGATAATTATATCTTTTTAATATTTAATATAAGATGCATTTCTTCTCAAAAAAAATACAAACGAGCAAGGAAGAGATATTACCAAGAATTTGTTGATAAGCATAAATAATATTTCCATCAAATTTTATATGTCTTCTAGTATAACCTGTAAAAATGATTAGTACTAGCCTAACCTACTCTGATACCATGTTAGAAATTAGAATCTTAGGATACTAATCATTATAAACAAGATTATAAAGTAAATGAAATATGAAACATACATGCAAAATGTACACATTACATAAGATATACATGGGGAAAACCCTTTCGAGTAAAAAACCCCATAAAGCATCATTTAATTAAAACACTTACAAATATAGTCTATCATAAAATAGACATGAACTTGGGGACACTCCTCCAATGCTTCCACATGGCCAATAATACCTCATATGCATAGTGATACAACTCACCATAAAGCTCCAAATTCACACACCTCTCAAATGAGAGAGAACCTCCTTAAATATAGGAGGAAGGGTGACTTCACTAGTCACACCTTTTCAATAACTCCCACTCATAAATAATTAATAATCTAATAGTTATTAGATTATAATTATTTCAAATGGGATATGCTTATAAAGCATATAATTTATAAGGTTTTATAACCTTATATTAGAACATTATATATAAATGTTATAAGGATGTGATCCCTAATAACATTATGTTCTAACATGATACTATTGCATCCCCTAGCCCCCTCTATTGCCTTTGTCTCTCTTTGCAGGAGGTCCCTCTCCATTTTGACCTCTTGCAATCTCTGCTCAGCGTTGGTCACTACCTCCTCGAGAGATCAGATCCATGCTGCTGGATCCAATCATGTCACTGACCCCTCCCCTCTCTCCTCCCTCCCGACCCTCCTGGTTGGTATCGACCTCAATGATATCCGACCCCGTCCCTGTCCTTCCTCATCTCTTGGAGTAGATCCCTGTAGTGGTGGGTCTACCTCCATAGCCTCTATGCCAGCTCCTCCCTCTCCTCTCTATCTCCCCTATCCCCTTAGGTACATCATGTACTCATCTGAACTGTTCTTGCACCATATTTGGCTAGTACATCTCAATGAAATACTCCCATTGGCCAATGATGTACCTTGTAGTGGTCATGTATAGGATATGCCTTGGGTCCTCTAGCAATGTTGCTAGCCATGTATCACCTCTAGGTGATCGTGTCTACAGTCAACCTGTCAAAGTTGACTCTCCAATGATTAATGTCATCTTTCACCTCATATCTGAGACCCCCACCCTAGCTGAAAACCATTGGCTATGCTGGATCCCTATCTTGTCTTCCAACTGGTCACATGACAATAATATGCTCCCATGCCTATACCTATAATAGTGTAACATATGCAAAGCTCCACCCAAGATGGTAGAATATATTATGGAGCTCCTTGTAAAGTTTTGCTAGCACCAAGGTCCAGCAAGCCATCAATCATCCGTCATCAACTACCTCTATAACCACTGGGATCATGCCAAGTACAATCAATCTCCCTCTGTGATCTAGCAATATGTAACCACTAACCAAGGTGCAGACAAAGAAGTAAATACGCCTCGCAAGTGGTGCCTGCGACAATGCATGCTCCAACGATAATTGTCCATGATGTAATGGCACGTCTGCGTCAACCAATAGTCTCATAGCCTCAGCTTGCTCCACCCTCCATGCAATTCCTCGTACTCCTCATATCAACAACTTATAGATCTGATACACATCCTCCAAAGTAATTGTAATCTCTCATGTAGGCAAATAGAAGGTCGCGGTCTCACTCCATCACTCGATCAAGATTATAAGCATTGTCACGTGTGACCTCATGTGGTCCATTCGTGCCACATAGACCAATCCGCTTGCTTTGATCCATGACACCCAGCTCCAATACAAGCCTCAAGATAGCAGATCGTCTCTCCCGACTCACGAGTATATCCACGCTCCACTCCACTGCACAATAGACAACGACTAGTCAATTTCTTAATTCCCTATTCTTCCTACCTTTCTTGTTTACCTTTCAGTGATTCACCTTATCTTTTTCTGCCCTCTTTTTTTCTCTTTTCCCTACCCCTTAACTAGCAGATTCACAAACCCATCAGTTCTTCCTTGGCGGGACGCATTCCCACCACTTCTTGAGCGAACCCGCTACTGCGGGATCGCTATCCCGAGAGCCCATCTGATAGGCCCTCTTTCCCTCAAGAGAACGTGAACCTGATCAAGTGGGAATGTGATCCTGACTTCCTTTTCTTTCCTGCCCCCTAGTACGATCTCATTGTCGTGGGATCGCATTCCTGTGGTTCCCGATAGTGAACCCGTCGAATACGATCCGACGAGAATGCGAATCCTACGCTAATAAAAGCTAAAAGCACAAGCAAAATGAAAACACAAACTTAGTTTTTGGGACCTACCTCACGATTCGGTGCTCAATGTCACCTAATGTTGTGCACCACTTCCACTTGGTGCCTCAATCTCACCTGCTCAACCATCTCGTCCCTGCGTGCAATGAGCTCAAAAATACACTAAATGTAATAGAAATCTCTCACAAAGGTCACAATTCTCAAAATCAACGGCGTAAATGAGCTCTGCTTTGGCCATTTTTGGGCATATAAGGTTGTTGGCATTGACAAAACCGATCAATCCAAAGTTCAAGTATATGAGCTAAGATTTGTTATTGATGTCTAACACTGACCAGTGAAGTGGTATCAGTGGAGTGGTGTATCTTAGTAGTAAAAGTGTTGACTTGTAAACACATGGAAACATCATAAGAGACAGATGACCAAAATTTCATTCAGCTCAAGGGAAGACAAACTAAGCTAACTGGTTTGTCACTCAAGAAGATCGGTGTTGAGGACACATCTTCAGGTTGGTCATTCTGATGATGATGAAGTCACAAAAGGTGACTTAGGCAAAAAGGCTTGAGGTTGTATGCAAACCGGAACCTCATTGGCAAATAGGATTAGAGACTTGATGTAAGCACAACAAACCCGCAATCAAAGGCTGAATTGGTAATGTAGAGTGCAGTGGCATACCGGTACGTCAGTGAGGCATAAGGAAGATAGGTGATCACCATAAATCTCAGAGCAATGATTGGTTATTCAGTTGCGATGGCAAAAGGTGAGTTGGTGAGATTATGTCTACGCCAAACTAAAGGTTGGTGAAGTCAACTTTAATTATCATGCAATTAAGCCATGATTACTTGCGTATTTTCTAGTTCGTAATTATAAGACTGAACTCGACCCAGAAGTCACTATTTTTGGGAGATGCGGTGGCAGAATTGGTTGAGTAGTTGGCGCAATTGTTGATTGGTGTGTAGAGAAAGAGCGGGAAGATTTTAATTCTAAATCTACTAAAATCTTTGATTGAGGAAATACCTGAAGGTGAGGACAGAAAATGTATAAAATATTTTTGAGTTCATTCAAAAATTCTTGATTGTAAAATTTGCAAAGAGCGGATCCTATAGAAGGCGATCCAAAGTGAAGAGTAGAGTGAGAGGAAGTGCTAAAAATATTTAGCAGAGCAAAGAGTGTATGAGGTAAACTGGCAGAGTGTAGAGCCAAGGGATAGAGGACCGATAGAGTGCAAAGGCGAGGGTCAGAGGAACAACAGAGTGCAGAGTCGAGGGTCAGAGGACCAGATGAGTGCAGAGTTGAAGGTATAAGCAGAAACTGTTGTTGTCCAAAGCAGACACAATCGGTGTGGCTAGAGCATGATTCTCATTGTGATCTGATAAATCTATTAGTAGCCAATTCAACAGATCATCCTTTTGTTGCTTTCTAACCATTGCAACTTAAATCCCTTAACCGAGTGGACTTTAATAGGTCCCTTTGTAAAATCCCTTAACCGGGTGACATCTTAATTGATGTTTTTAAGTCCTTTAACCAGGCTACCTTTAACAGGGTAAAGGCACTAACAGGCCTAAAATAAAATCCCTTAACCGGGTGGCACCTAACAGTGTCTTTGTAATCTCCTAATAGGGATGGCTCCTCATCAAGCATACTTCAGAAGAGTACAAAATTTGTGAGTTCCTACTCACACTGTGGTTTTCTCCCATTTGGGTTTCCACGAGATAAATCTTGGTGTCACTGTATATCTTTTCATGCATGCATATTCTTCTGCAGTAATTATGTGTGTTGATGAATGTTAAGTTAGTGCAGATTTGAGTTAAAAATTTTAATTGTGAAAAACTGATAAAGTGTTGATTCACCCCTCCCCTCTCAACACCGGTTGGGACTAACAAAGGTGCCCAAAATGCTCATTTTGATTGTCTCGGGACATCTTTGACCTTTTTTAGCGTATCTTCTTCCTAGGGTCTCCTTTTTGGATGTCATTTTTGCCTTTCACTTCCCTTTCTTGTCCCCTTCCTTTCTGTCCATTGGGGAAATGTTTATTTCAATATGCCACCTGGGCTCCATTTCCCACATACCCTCTCGAGGGTCCTTTGTCCGTCGTTGGTCAAGCCTGGGGCATTTTTGCTTCACTCTCTCTTCTTCGAGGGGTGTTTTATTTTCTTCGCACTGACGTTGTTTTAATGTCACCGCAAAGAGGGGCAAAATGTAGACACCTAAAATTTGATAAATCTAATTAATTCAATTTTTGTTATCTTGAGCGCTTTTAAATTAAATAATTACGTATTATTTGATTAATTAGCATTCCTTCCCTTATAGCTAATTAATTTTATTAATTATGCTATAGTCCCATTTGATTGATTACTTGACAACCCAAAATCATTTAATTAATTAAATCCCTCTTTTAACCCTTCCTCTATTAAATAAAATATATTTACATTATTTAATTTAATTCATTATTCATTTCTTCTATCCTAATAATTAATTCTTAATTAATTAATTCCCCCTTCCCCCTCATTTGAATGATTAATTAATTACTCAAATATGTCACATGTCTCCTAGCTTCAAACCACCTAACCTAACCCCTAGCCTTATCCTTGGGTTCTAACTACCCTATCCTACCTAACGAACCATATCCTAACCATCTCCCCTCACACATGTGTGCACATTCTTAAATATCTTTTATTTTAAATAAAAGATACTCCCCATATTTGGGTGGATCTTCCCCAAATATATATGTGTCCTTGAAGACACATGTCACTCCTCCACAAGACATGTGTCCCTCCTTTGGGACACTTGTCTTCCCTCTTGAGTCACTTGTGAGAACAAGTGTGGAATCTTCTTCCACATGCCTTCCTTTGGAGTGCCACTTCTCTTCCTTGAGGACAAGTGTTGCACTTTCAAGCCCCTCACCTTCCTCCAATCTCCTATTTAAACCCTCCTTTTCTTAGCCATTTGATCCACTTTAATACATTCACACCATTACTCTGCCGAAATAATCACTCATCATCACACATCCATTTTCACTATCGTCCATTATCATTTGCATCAAATATCATGAAACAATATTGAGCATTTGAAGACATCATCGAGAACACATAAAATCGAGGAATTATTGAATCGAAGCGGTTTGTGGTTTGCGTTTGCATTGTTATTTTTAATTTCGCTTTTGATTTCATGATTCTAATCTTGAGGTGTTTTGATGTATTATGCATGCTAGATTAATTAGTTAGCTTTTTTTATCTTTGTTATTTGCATGCATTTTTCATCACATAGATTGATTTTCACAATCTTTGGTATTGAACCTATTTATTTCCCAACATTTGGTATCAAATTTTAAGGTTAAGTGTTCTGGGCATTCCTCTGTTATTTATTTCTTTGCTTGGAAAGCTTGTGGGGATCTTTTAAAAGGATTTAAAGTTTGTTAAAAATCATATGGAACTACAATGAAGGTTTAGTGAGTTATTTTTTTTTACAAATTTGTGAGATTAACGTTTGTGGATCTTCATGGAATTGGTTATGGTTTGGTAATGTGAAGCTCTTGTTTGATAATATGTGTGCATCCTCTTCTTTGGTGGTTTTGTTTCCTTACCTTGTGGTCCTATGTAGTGAGAAGGTGTTCATGTTTGATGGCTATTGACATCCTAGTCACAAGGATATACACCAATTGTTTGGATTACGAAATGGAGTGCTTATGTTGGGTTCATGTTGTTAGCCCATGGTTACATGAAAGCACTAGAAGATAGGCCACTAACCTCTTTGTAAGTTGTAGAGATGATATGTTTCATATGATTCAAGATCGTGGACAACTTTCCTTTCCTTTCCTTTCTTAGGTTGCACTGATCTCTTTTTTTTGGTTGTTGGGTTTTGTAGATTTGTGGTATTACAATTGTTTACATGACATGTATAATGTGAATGTCTATATTTTTAATTTTTTTATATTTACAAAGAATTTTTTTCAGGTTTTACACATTAACTAAAATTTGTGGAATGTAGATTCGTGGTAAGACTAGATTCAGTGTGTTCTAGAAGGAGATAGTTACAAGTTTGCATGGTTTCTTGGAAGGTTCATATTAATATATGGTTAGTCCTATATGTGTTTATCTGGAAAATCAGATCTAGCACCGATTCTGGTGTTTGAGTCTTGGTAATCCACATGTTATGCTTCATTATCTATATTATGCGTGATATTGATATGAGGTTGAACCTTTCAATTGTTTTAGATTGAAGCATTGATTATGTATTTCTTCTTTGAGATGTTTCATATCTGTTGATCTTTTATATTTTCTGATGAGGATTTTTTTTGGTAGCCCGTGTTGTTGGTCACCATTATTACATTACTATGTTGATTGCAGTGGGAAGGATTATTTGGAGTAGCTGATATAGTTGTTCATTTGAATCTTAGTTGTATATTATGGTGCATGAGAAGTTATGTTCGCTTTAAGTGGAGTTTTGGAAATGATGTTATTCATGATGCCATGTATAACTTGGTATCACTTTCAGTGGGAGCTTTATGCAGTTACATAATGTGTTCTATCTTCTTTGTTTCAAGATTTTGGTTCTAAGGTGTTGTGATTGTAGTGTATTGTGAGCCATGAAAAACCTTTGATTAGAAGGTGGATGATAATTTACAATGGGTGTTGGTGTCATGTGGAGCTCTTAGATTTTGCCTTCAAATTGCAGTGACAGTTTGACATCTTTGGTTCTATTGATAAAGGATGTGTAGTTGTATCTTGTTGGTTTGGAGACCATGGTTTGACTCTTTCTTTTGGGATCTCTTGGTTGAGTTATTTGATTGTGATGGGACCATGGTGGATATTCAATTAGTATTTTTTTTTCATGATGCCTAGAAAGCTTGATTACATAGTTCAATGAGAGCTTTGGTAGTGATGTTGGATCCATCATTTGATGATGGATGGTTATGGTGACATCTTGGTGCCATAGAGGACTCTTGATTCTTTGATGAGGTGTTGTTGTTTCTCTTTGGTTTTGAGTATCAATCATTTTATTGGAGCTTCATGACTTTCCAAGATTATATTTGAAGTTATTATGGATTGATTGGTATATGCTCATGGAGACTAGAGAGACTTGGGGGGATCATGTGCTGAGATGGTTACTCTTTGATGAGGATTTTAGTAGAAATAGTGAGGAGCCTACACCTAGTTATGGATGTAAATCCATTATGAACCTAAAGAGAAGATTTTCATTTATTATAAGTTTTAATGCTTGGTGTTGTGAGCACATGAAAATATTGTTTCCTACTCTTGGTCTACTTGATAGGTGAATGATTTTAGAGGTATTATCTAATTAGTCATTAGATGCATTATTTTTTTTGTATCTTGCTTTCTCATTTGGGTAAGTCTTGAATATAGAAGTTTTGAGTACTTGTTGAGAAAAGATGCAAGATTTTATAGATTTATCTTGTTCTCCTCGTTGATGGTCTTAAGCTATGGATATAGTTTTGAGGACTTATTTGGAGAGGTACATGAAATGGTTTGTGGCTTTGGGCATTATTCCCTTTGTTTTGAAAATGGATGGTTTGTTTGATCTACCTTTGGCATGATAGGTTTACATCTATTGTTGCCATATTTCATTTGATTGAATGTTAGATGTTGATATTCTTTCAATATGGGAATGATGAAGGAGTTCTTACATTATATGACTTGGTACATGTTAGTGTGGGACAAGGATATGGTTTGATTTGCAATTTATCTCTTTGGCCTTGTTCTTCTTCCCATATGTTTATATTCACATGGTTATTTGTGAAGAACTTGGGAGAGCTATGGATACTGTTGGTGAGAGAGGTATTGCAACATATTTGGTTGTGTGATTTGCAAATCACTATGCGTTTCCTTGACACTATGTGATAGAGGAGTTAGCCACATCTTCTATATGAAGCAATATATATAGACTTCAAATGCTTTGATCTATTTTTTATATTTGTCATTACTCATCCAATGGGAGTTTTTGGATATATGTCTGATTATCCTCGATAATATCTTGGTTTGTTTATTATTGATGTGATGACGAATTTACATGTTTCATTGGTTTTGGATCTACGATTTATGCAGGTTATGGATTGGCTACCCATTTGGTTGCGATGGGATGACTCAGATGTCGATCATCTTTATCCACAAGATTGTTTTAGTGGTGATGCAAAGATTTTTAGTTGGCCTTGTTTATGGGGATTTGTGCATTGGTATGTTTCTTTGAGATACGAGGTTGAATATACAAAAACTTGATTTTAGGTTTAGAATTGATATGTTGATGGCATGAAGTTTTATATATGTTGGTATACCTTATTTTAAGGTATGGTTAGCTTGGATGAATTGTAATTTGTTATGATTGATATTTCAAGTGGTATGAGTAAGAAAATTACTCAAAACCTTTGTTATCTTTTGAATCTAATGCTTGTCTTCATGTAGAGATTGGTGCAAGTTTTAGTGACAATTGAAATGGTTCATCTTAGCATGTTCCTTTTTCTTCCATATGTGACATGTTGGAGGATTTAGGAGTTTTTTTTGCTTAATGATGTTTGTCATAGTTGCATTTGCAAGTATCTCATTGGAGCATGAGAGCATGGTGAAGATTCAAATGGTACATGGATGGCTAAGGGATGGTTTTTATGTGTTTGTGATTCAAATGAGTGTATTTACAATGTATGATGTCAAGTGGGAGAATTTTAGGACTAAAGTGTCATCTACCTTGTAAATCTTATGGCATGGTTCCAACATCCTTGAAAAGTGTCCTAAGGTACTTAGGATGTATTTAAAAAGTAATCTAATATTTAATTCTCACCATAATTTGTAATGCATTCATAATGGGTGATGGATTCCATTAGTAGTGGTTAAAGTGGATTGTGAACATAATTATTTAATCTTGTTTTCCCCACTTATGGATGTATAAAATAAGATATTTAATGAGTTAATAAATTGGACAAAGAGTGGCCTACGGGCTTCTCCAGGTGGGAGCATGGAAGAGGCAACATGTGTCTCTTGGTTTCCGGTCATTTATTATGATTAATGTAATGTTTATATTGCTAGTATATGTGTCCATGTTGGAGGGAAGGTATTGGAAGATAAAATAATGTCTTTTCAAGTTCCTATAAGGAATTCTAAGGATTATAGTCATGATGGTTAAGGTGTGTTCTTTGGGAACCTTTATTGTTGGTTTCAGAGCTATTATCATTCTGTAAATTTAACCTTTGGGTGTAGATTCTATGTAGTAATAGAAGCAGAATAGTTGAATGTAGATTTATCTACATGAATGAAGGATGGATGGGAGACATAAGGAGGTGATTGAAATATGCATAAGTGTTGCTATGGTGGAGTCAAAGAGGAGAATGGAAGTGATTGTATTGTAAGCACTTTTATTGTTGTTAATACAAGCTTGTCCTCTCTTCTTGGTGCAATTTTTTCCTACAAGGGTTTCTCCATGTAAATCCTATGTTATGTTGTTGATTTATGCCTTATTGTTTCTATCTTATATCGATGTTAATCATTATTTATTCTTGTTATAATTTCACATTGTTTGGAAAATAGGTATTGTACACATTGCATAATAATAATAATTATTGTAATATTTTATTTTATTATGTGAGTTACACATGGATGTGTAAAGTATAGATATTTCTTTGGAATATTTTTGGGGTCACTTGATGAGTTGTATTGTAGCACTGGGATATATTATATTGTAATTATTTAATAGTGGGTAAAGTAAAATTAATAAAGTACCCAATATTAGATGTGGGGTCAATGGGGTAGTTAGCACATGGTTTTGATGTAATACCACTTGGTAGTTTTGTGGGAGATGGTTTCTATAAAAGAAACCACAAGGAAACTTGTTTTTGTGAGCTAGGTTTAGCATTTATGGAGGTTAGAAGCATGGCATGGGATGTGTGTTACATGCTTGTTCACATGGATTCTTGTTGATGGTTGTGGTTTGAAAAGCTTTCATGTTTGTATTTGTAATGGTGCATTGCTAGTAATACATGGATGATAGATGCTTTTGGAGGTTGGGTTTTTCCCTCACGAGGGTTTTCCTAGGGTATATATTTTGTCAACTTTTATAGGTATGATGCCTATTCATTGCATGTGGATTTTACGTGTTTATTTGATTGAAATCTCAATTGGGTTATGTGAAAATTATTATATGTTTGGTTGCAAATTTTCTTTCAAGTGGTATTAGAGTCATGGTTTTGTGATGTTATAACCCTAGGAGTTGATCCATGGATGCATGAAAATAATGTTAAGAAAGGCAAGACATGAGGGATTTTCAAGTTGTTTATTTCAGATTTGAGGGTTTTGGGTTTGTTGTTATTGTCTACTCCAACTATAATAGTAATAACTCTAATTGAAATCTCAATCCGAAGTTTGGACATTCATCTGGTAAAGTTACTATTTTCATGGCTAGTGTTCATTTAATTATCAACCCAAGGACATAAAACTTGAAATGGGTCTGCACTATATATGCACTAAGCTCCTTCAATGGTTATTCTGCATTGCTACAGTAACTAACATTATGCATAAAGGAAAAGCAAGAATGGAAATCATAGAAGGCTACATGAAAACTTATAAAAACTATGCTGGAATGATCTAATGTAAATAACATAAATCACTCTATTTTGGCTTGGCTATAGGAACAGTCAGTGGATCTATTTCCAGTGGCTGCAGGAGCAATCCAGGCATGAACTTCTACTGCAACTAAAGGAAAAATAATTTCAATGAACATAAACACAGGATCACTCACCAAGTGGGCCCCCTTGGATGAGTGATATCAAGCTCCCAACAAAATACTTTTAACAAATCAGAACAACATATTTTTCATTCATTTCTTCTTGAAAATGATTACATGTTCTAAAAGAAAAACTCTTGAATGCTTGTCAAAATTCTCTGCTCTATTCCTTTCTATTCTGTCTAACCTCTAAGAAAAAGGAAGAGCTATTATAAAGCAAAGGTCAACTACAATGGACAACTCAAATCACGCCTAGAAGAAGAGGCGGATGACTGACAGATGAAGAAGATAACTAGAGCTTGGCTGTAGGAAACATGGATCTAAACCGAACCACAGTCTTTGCATGCCGCAGCGATATTTTGTGAATTCAATGCCCACTAGAGTTAAACTCCATAGTGATGTATGGCTGCTCCGGTTATGCCATATCTTGTGCTCGCTCGGCTCCTCTTCAGTTTGATCTCCAGTTATCTCATACGTGATTCTTCATTCCTTAGGCGTGAAAGGAGAACATCCATCGCAACATCATTTATTATCTGCACTAAACAAGAACAACATACAAGGACATGCATACATATTTTACTTAATTAATACATTCATTAACTCACATATAACATTATCCCAAATAATCCGCATAACAATAGGAACAAACCACTTGGCTGCAGGAATAAATTGGCATGGCTGCAGGAATAGACCGACAAAGTTCAAACATGATTTCATAAGTTCAGGTTTAGACATGGAATACATATAGTCAATTCACAATACTTTACTACCATAATGCAACCCAAAAGATGTCAAAAACCTAAGAGTTTTGATGGTTAAAACATGACAAAGTATCAACTTATCAGTTATGATGGGTCAAATGGGTTTCTTAGTTGTGATTTTATATGAGGATTTTGGGGGTGAGATTTCACAAATGGCCCCATGGGAAATAACGAACCTCATGGATGGATTCAGGTTGGTCGGGAGACAAAAAATCATGTAAAATTTTGCCTATTTTGGTGAAGTTGAAAAATTGCAAGATTTTTTTAGCCTCAACCTGCTTGTATGGTAGAATTGGGGTGTCAAATTTGAAATTGTAGATTTTTTTTTTGACATGGGGGCATGGCGGGGAGGCACGAGATTCCATATATCCCACAACCCATGGTACCTTTAGGATTGACAGCTCACACGCAACCATAGTACTGCCAATGGCAAGTGGTACTGCCCTCGACATCGACGGTACCACGGTATCGTGGGAACCCCTACAAGGGAGAGAACATTTTAAAAAATAGAAAAAATATTAATAATTTTTTTTAAATCGCTAAAAAATACTTTAAAATAAATAAATATTATCGGTTCAAAATTAAAATGCCAATGCAATATTATTATATGCAATATTTTATATATGGTCAGGTCCGAGACCCACTGTATATATTAACAAAAATAAAAAATCACAAAATATGACAGATTGGTGAATTTTTCAGAGTCCACTTTACCATCATTTGTGTTTTAGCCTAATTCATTGCTTTCATTCAATAGAGTGTAACTCATACATATGATGTCAAATTTTCAACTTCTTATAGTAGTTAGAAAGGTGACTTAGAGCACTACATGATGGTATGATCAGTTTTTCTAGATTTTTTTGTTTGGGAGATGAATTATTAGCTAGAAATGGTGAGTTCCCTTTTAAAACTTGAGAGGTCATAACTTGAGCAAATGAAGTCAGATTTCAGACTTCGAATAGATGACGAAAAGCTCATGGAGAGCACTATATAGTGGATCATATTTGGAGTAGGTTTGACATGATTTATTTACAGACATTTTGATTTGATTTATTTATGGATTCTTTTGACTATGACTTGACATTATGAGTTTATATCATTTTACACTCATTGTTGTATCCTAGATTGCTCTCATGATGACATGGTTATCAGTTTTGGTTTGGGTATGTATGTTGTATTATTGAGTCTACAAGTTTTGCATTTTTGTAGGTGATCTATACTTATAAGATTGCATATGGGTTGTCTATGCCCATAGACCTTTCATTGTTGATGCACACTTAGATTCATGGCTTGGTTTAGTCACTTGGTTTGTTATTTTATTGTCATGTTAAGGATGAGAGATGTTCTTACTAGGTATAGTCATGAAGGAGGACCTATGTTGTTGACTATGTGATGCTTACAAGTTGGACACATTGGGCATAAGATGTTTGTTTCGTGGATGCGATCATGATGTCATAGTTGTTGCTTGTGTTTAGGGAGTTTGGTATGACATGATTGAAAATTTGTAGGTACTTTGATTGGCGATGATTTGATTTGGATTCATGATTTGTTAAATGGCATCCTATCTTCATGGTTGCTTTGGCTTCTGGTATCTCATGATGTGCACTTTGAGTTCTTTGATTGTTAGATGGATTTTGTTGATTCTCATGTTAGAGGATGGTTTTATCATGATGTCACAGATAGCTTGTATACACTCTTAGTAGGAGCTTTTGATAGTGAAAATGTGGTAGTGTAGGATTGGTTCCTAATTGTTTCTTGTCGGCTTTGTATCTTCTTGGCTTGGAGATCTTAGTTTACTTGATGTTATTGACATTTTAGTTGTATGTGTGTAGACTTGGATGATCTTCATTTAGGAAATGACTGTCACGATGCTATGGAGAGCTCAATGTCATGCCCAACTTTAGGGCACGAACGGAATTTTTTTAAAAAAAAAAAATACTTAACTAATTATCGCCCAACTAAATTAAAATAATGCAACTTGGTGCGATTAACTTAAATAAATAATGCATTTTGGATTAGGTCATAACTATGTTTGAGTCAATCAGGTATTTAAATCCCATTTAGGAAGAGAGGGTAACTAAGCTATCAATGAACTAAAATCTCTCCCAAAACGGAAGTTCACTAAGCTTCATTAATAAATAATTAATATTCCAAAATGGCGAATTAATCTTGACCATATACCTTTTAAAAATTTATCTTATTTATCTATCTAATCCACTAGGATTCCTAATTTAATTATCCTGGTAATTTAAAAACATTTTATTAAATTTGAAACATCTATATTAAAATTCACTTTATAATCTCTTACTTGATTTAGCCGTCTTGGCCCTACAAAGGACTTAATGGCCACACCCCTATATTATTCTTTTTTTTTTAAAATCTAACCCCCCTAGGTAATTAAATCATTTTATATCGTTCCTCCTTCTTATGCCCATTATTAACAAATGTGTACAAAACTTATCTTCACATTCTATCAATTTTAAAACAAATTAAATATTAATTTAATCCTATATATATATATTTATACATCCATGCTGGTATTTATATATATATATATATATATGAATCAATATACATATATATATTTTCCCTTGTTACCATTGACCAATTTGCTAGCTTGGCCGACCAGAACAAATATTTTATGCCTACACACTTAGAGTTATTATATATATATATATATACATATATATATTTACATATATGTATATATACATATATATACCATCATGCTCTATTTTATCATTTTCAAATTTTGTCCCTCCAAAAGTAATGAAGGGACTTATATGTTTTTTTTTAAAACAAACCCCCTTTCTTTTTTTTTTAAAACCTTTTTCCCCCCCCACCCATTCCACCGCACGCACATGTTTGTATAACTTTTAAGAGTGTTGCCCTAACCCGATCTAGGGTTAGGGCGTCTAAAATTAACCCCTCTTTTTTTTTGTATGCACTGTGGTTTTGAGCAGGTAGGGCGGGGCGAAGGGGACCGAGAGAGGAAGCGGCCTTAAGCGCGCCGCAGTGGCCGAAGGGAGGGAGAGGCGAGCCGAGAGTTCTTACGCCACTGCCGAGCAAGAAATCGGGATAGCAAAGGGGAGGCGGGGGTGCAGAAGGCACCGCAGCGCGGGGCACCGCCGCTGCGGACGGCGCCGCCGCAGGCTGCAGCGTCGCCGCCCGCAGACCGCGGGGCGCTGCATGCTGCGGCCGCCGCCGCCCGGCGCTGCGGCCCGCGAAGTCCCAGCCTTTCCTTTTGCTGTGTTTTCGCTTTAAACGGTTTTTTTTTTGTTTTGCCATAGTTTTTAAAAAAAAAACGACGAGTTTAAACGCTCGCATTATATGTGATCTTCTTTTGTTAATCCTTTACTGTACATTACTATATATATATATATATATATATATATATATATATATATAGCTATATATATATATATATATAGCTATATATATATATAATAGGTTATATATATATTTTTGGAAGAGAAAAACACATTACTTACAGTTTTATGTTCTGGGAACTGACAAAAATTTCTTTTTTTTAAAGGAATAAATAAATTATATATATATATAAATATGTATATATATATATACATATGTATATATATATATCTATATATAAGGCATTATGAATGATTTCTTGAGGAATGAACAGGATGTATTTACAAAATAAAAATCATTTATATATATATATGTATATATATATTTATATATATATATATATACATATATATATATATATATTTTATTTTACATATATAATTCCTTGAAAAGGCTGGTTTCACAAGATTATCATGCTGTTTTATAATATTAACAGGGCAGTGCCTATTATATATTCTTTTTTTAAAACAGAATGTTCAAATCCTTTTTTTTTTCTTTTTTTAGAAGGCTATAAATATTAAAAGCTAAATGTATTTTGAAAGAAAGGAACTATTCTATCTAGTTTTATTTTCTGCAACAACATCAAAATAAAAGACTTTTTAATAAATTTCTTTTGCAGTATTAAATAGGTAAATAATGGACTGTTTTCATTTATATTTACAGCAACTTAGTTTTCATCTATTTGCAGAATATATGTAAAATAAAATGCATCTACTATTCCTTTGCAACATAAAAATTTTCATAAAATCTAATACATTACTTTTTCATTTGCAACTACTAGAAATAGGGATAGAAAGCAACAAATGTTTCATTATCAAGTAGATATCAAGTAACTTCATGTACACAAAAATAATCTTGAATACAAATGGGTTGAACACCCTACAATGTACTTCTCTACTTAGTTACTTAAAAATAATACAACTTTTTTTTTTGAAGGAAAATACTACAACATTGAATGCTTCCATTTCTTCCCTATCTTTTAAACATTTTTCTGCAACAAAAATCAGCCACATAGCTCTTTAATCCATCTTTTCCCATTCCCATGCAACCTGCATTAAAATATATTTTGACCATGGGAAGCTCACCTCCCAGCCTAGGCTTACTAGAAGCCACCCCCGAGCTTGGAGAACCAAGCACTAGACGGGTTACACACATACAAACCCCACACAAACATAGAAACACATTTACATACAAATATCCCTTCCCAAGCTACACATTCACCACTTTCATGGTGACTCTTCCATGGGTGGAAGTGGACCAAGTACCAATGGGGAGAATGCATGCCAAAAACAATACTACATTAGCCACCTTATGGCAACACAATGCAACCCAAATACTTTCACAAACCTTATGCCCCCCAAAAAGGCTCAAGGCCATATATGCTCCCCTTATGACCCCCAAATGCATACACAAGGCTATGCATCAAGGGTCACCAAGGACTCCCTTGAGAACACTCTCCATAAGGAGAGCCTCTCACCCATGGCTGTCAAACTCCTTCCACCCCAAGATCTTCCTACCCTCCCAAGGATAGGAGATCTTGGACACTCCCAAAAACCACAAGAAAACACAAACAAATACATAGAAAGGAAAACTACACATATTAACTTCAACCAAAAACTTCATAAGCACAATCTTACAACAACTCTTTCATTTCACAAAACAACACAAATTATCATTTACAACATAACAAGAGAAAGAAGGGAGTAACCAACCTTATTCTGCCAAAAGGTTTGCTAACTTTAGTTGGGGATGAGCTGCCCAATTTCCACTATCTTTTCTCCCAAAATTCCACTAAAAATGCCAACTCCTACTAACTTCTTCAAAACAAACACAATCTCCAAGAAAGGAGAGTGGGTGATTACTCACTAAGTTTGAAAAATCTTGCCTAAGAAGGCCTCTCACACACTTCCCAACCCCTTGGGTGAGGTGTGAGTTCCCATTGGTTGCCCTTCCCAAACTCTTGCACATTACTCAAATTGGAAAGGGAAAAGGTGGAAGAAGATGGGAAAGAGAGTTTAACTCCTAAAGGAAAGGTTCTCTATCCTAGGGAGAACTTTCTAAGTTCAATTTTCGTGCATCTTGGAATTATCACTTTTTGAAGTGACTTCATAGTCACATGGGAGAAGCCACATGTTGCAAAACACCCCTAACCCATAGGTATACCCTTAGGACCTTTGGAAAAGCCTAAAAACTTACCCTAGGAGTCCATTAAACCCTTTGGAAACTCCACTGAAGTTTACCTACGGGTCAAGCATGAGTTGACCACTCCCATGACTCCCTACCCAAGGCAAATTTGGGACCACACTCAAGTTTTTTGAATTGGCTTTGGTAGAAACAAAACTCCCTCCAAGAGACAAGTCAACATCAATGACACTTAATCAGCACATGTGTCAAGTGACACAACAAAATTACAATATAAAAATCACACATGGAAAATGGGTCTCTTGAAGGATTACACAATTACATATAAATTAAATTTTACACTCAAGCATTATTTACACATCACAAATAAAATACATTACAAGGGGAGGGGTGTTGTCTCTCCAAATAGACAACTCTCGGCTTAACAAACGCACATCGGTCTAGGCTTGATTCTCCATAAATTCCATGGTCACATGGATAATTTCCTGCGCATCTCAATTAACACATTAGTAACTCCAAATAATCACAATTATTCATAATCAAATACATGGATTCCATTGCAATTCAAACACTCATACATTAGGCAACAATAATTCAATATCTCATTTGTTTTCAAATTCAATTTCACATAAACAATTAACATAATTTCCCAACATTGAACCATTCATGATTAAGCATCATTTTCTTTCATCAAAATAAAATCCCTGCAAATTTCCAATAATGACATTCACCATCATAATGTAATTCTATTCTAGTAACATATCTAAGGTTCCATAATCATCATGCATGAAATAAAACATCAACAAATGTCAGTGCGGTCCAAATCATGGTATCATATGTGTTCTAAGTCCATAATGCATAAAATAAAGCATCCATAATAGTCTCAATATGCAAATAACTGAAAATGTCAAACTGAATCGGGGTAGGGCCTCACACTCAATATCACAGTTCAGTGGGAGCTTATGGCAATAATGTGTATTCACCATTAGATGTTGGATGATCTTCTTAGTGTGCATATGTTACAAGAGTTCTTAGATCTTGTTGTTCCAGAATGGTATTTTGTATTTATAGGTACACTTATAGGAGATGGCAATCTTCATGATATTTGAGGATGTGGACATTTTTGAGGGATCAAAGAGCCCTTGGTTGAGATTTTGTAGTTGGAGCTTTGACACTGATCTTGGTGGTTCTCTTTGTATTGGTTACATCATCACATGCTTGATTACTTCATGATGGTGCTATGTTGCATTGGGAGTGCGGCATGGATTAATTGGTTACATGTACTCATGGATACATGGAGACATAGGTGATGTCAGTATTCTCTTGTGATTAGAGACATGTGTTGAGACGGTTGATGGTTTCAACAAGAAGACCAAGGAGCATTCACTTAATATTATTCTTAGTGTGAGCCATGATGACTTGGATAGCTTGATGAGAATTCTCATTCCCTACTCTTGGTCTACTTATCTATTTACCAATTGAGAGGTATTGCCCATTTTTCCTTTCAGGTGCATTACATTATGCTTTTTTTTTCATAGATCTGGATCTTGACCTATGGATAGATTGTTAGTGCTAGAGGATTTAATTTGAGAGATGTTTTCACATTGGTTATCTCCTTGTGCATTTGAGTTGTTATTATGATGGCATTTCTTGATGATTGATTTTGGGAGATGGTTTATTGGGCTATTCCCTAGGATTGGGAATTGTATTGATTTGATCTTCTTGGTAATGCGAAGCTAACATCCATGTTGATTACATTAATATATGTTTGTTTTGTTGGCATAGTGGCATTCTGATGTCAAAAACCCTTTGAATCAAACTGATATGTTTGTCTTGGTGATCTAGGTTTGGTTTGGATTGTTGGTGATATATTTGCATATATATTGGTAGAGATGTATGTGTTTGGATCATGTTTGGCCTGAGTCAGGCTTGTCTTGATTTGTACTTGGTTTGAGTCAGGCTTGTCTTGGTTTGTACTTGCCCCGAGTCAGGATTGTCTTTGTTTATACTTGGTCTAAGTCAGGCTTGTCTAGGTTTGTACTTTCCCGGAGTCAGGATTGTCTTTGTTTATACTTGGCCCGAGTCAGGTTTGTCTTGGTTTTCAACTACAACGACCTTTGTAGAGATTCTTTTAGAATAAACTTTAGTTGAGCATGAGCATTCTATACTCTGATGGATTTGTGTAGTTGTAATCAAACTTCAGTTGAACATTGGGTTTTGGTGTAACGGTCAGTTTCAGGAAGACATCTTTCTTTGCTAGTCGATGCTTACTCTTCTCACTAACAAGGATATCGGTAAGACTCTTTTGTATTCATGGTGACATAGGACATTTTAGTGACACATATGAGTTCAATAAGACTTTTTAGTTGGTGGCCAAACTTGTATTGTTATAACAATAAGTGTGGTTTTCAATGTGTTAAGTGTTCGGTAAGACTTAAGAGTTTGACAAGAAAGTTTTAATACACAGCGACATAAGGATCTCTTGTCGATAAGACATTAGATGATAAAGGAACCACAAGGGACTTTTTTTGACTTGCCAAGTTGTCAGATAATGATAGGTCCACGATGGAGTCGATGCATGAAATCTTTGATGCGAACTTTACATATCATGTTTTCGACAAATGAGGAGTTTGACAGTTGGGTCATGAGGAAATTGAATCGAACCGAATTGCAATTGTGAAGAGCGATCATTTTTGGGTGTGGTATAAGAGATGAAATTCTTCCTATTGTTTGTTGTTGAATGAATAAGATTTTGGGGACATTCTGAGATACAAAAAGGATTATTATATGTGAATTATGAATATAATGTTTTAAGAATTTTGAGAAGAGTGTAAGAAGACTACACTTTGTGCCTCACTAACTTACTGAACACATCTTGAAATTACAAAATAGAGACTACACTTTGTGCCTCACTAACTTACTTAACACATCTTGAAATTACAAAATAGAGTTTATACAGAGACAGACCTATATTTTCCATACAAAGCACATTACTCCTTTCGAGAAGTGATTCCTTGTTAGACGTTAAAAGTGAAATTTGTATTTAGACAAGAGTAATTTTCTTTGTATGGAAAATAGAGGCCTGTCTCTTTATAAACTCTATTTTATAGTTTCAAAATGTGTTCAGTAAGTTAGTGAGGCACAAAGTGTAGTCAGTGAGATTCACTATTGTCAATGAGGCATATTGTAGTCAGTGAGACATTTGTTTTAAGCCAGTGAGGTATTTTAGAGTGGTTTTTATTCCCCGTGAGGGTTTTCCTCTCATATAAATCTTTGTGTCATCTTCTCCATTCTTTGAGTTTTATTTTTGATGTGCCATTAATTTCATTGCAATTCTGATACATTATGTAAAAAGTTGGTCTAGGAGTTAATTTAATGATATTTTTCTTCTATCACCGATTCACCCCCTCTTAGTGACACTAGTATTCCATCAAATTCTCATACATGTATGAGAATACGAGTACAAGTACAAGTATTATGAGAATATTCCTTTAGGGTCATGGTTATCCTTTGTTAGTCGACTTTGTATGTTGCCCTAAAATTGCATGTTATAAGCAGCTTGAATGCATAAGGCATTATAATTGTGTTGTACTAATTTACTGGATTATAAGAAAAGATTGGACGACTGTGATCCGTGGATGTAGCCCATTCTAGGTGAACCACATTAAATCTTTATGTTATTTTCTGTTGTGTTTTTCATCTTTGTGTGTTTGTATCTACATATAATTGTTAATTTGTATTTTCTCTGGATCTACCTAAATCCTAACATAAATCGTAAGCAACAACAATAGAAAGCAAAAATCTAATGGATGCCATTTTTGCAATAGGAGAAAATATCTCACCATAATCAACACCCTCAACCGAAGAGTAGACTTTTGCAACCAACCTTGCTTTATACTTCTCAACGCTTCCATATAAACCAAACTTTTTCTTGAACACCCATTTACAACCAACATGCTTTCATCCTTTAGGCAATGGTACAAGATACCATGTATCATTCTTTTTCAAAATTGTCATTTCTTCTTCCATAGCAATCTTTTAGGATTCTGCATCATTAATACTTAACGCCTCGTCTAGAGATCTAGGCTCATCCACATTAGTATTCAAAGAAAAAATACATCTCCAATCATTAGGTGAATACATTTCAGGTGGTTGTCTATGTCTTGTAGACATTTGAACAATCTATGTTGGGGGTTCTTCCTCCTCTTTTGAAGATTCAGATCTAGATGAGCTCTCCTTAGCTTCTTGCCTACCAAGTGGTCTTGATTAAACTCTTTCGAGCTTAGAAGGGAATTGAATCACATCTTCATGTTTAGTCTATTTTGGCTTCAATGTAACAAAAAGAGACTTAATTTCTCTAAAAAAAACACTTCTACTATGAATTAACTTTTGTGGAACAGGGTCCCAAATCTTGTATCCTTTCACACCATAAATGTAACCGATGAAGATACATTTCACAACCTTGTTCTCCAACTTTGTTAGCTTCTCCTTTGGCACATGTGCATGTCTCGTAACTAGAAACTTTAAGATGTCTTAATCAAGGCTTGTGCCCTGACCATGCTTCCATAAGCATTTTATCAACAAGAGCTAATGTAGGAGACCTGTTAATTAGGTAGCAAGTAGTGGCAATAGATTAAACCCAAAATTTTTGTTCTAGACTAGCACCACTCAGCATACTCCTAGCCTTCTCCGTCAGTTTCCTATTCATTCTTTTTGCAACTCCATTCTACTGTGGAGAATACAGAGTTGTCTTTTGCCTATTAATACCATAGTCTTTACATAACCTATAAAAATCATTAGAGAAAAATTCACCACCATTATCAGTCCTCAAACATTTAATTTTCTTTCCAATTTGCAACTCAACCATTGCTTTAAATTATTCAAAACGCTTGAAAACTTCAAATTTTCTCTTTAGAAAGTATACCCATGTCCTACTAAAATCATCAATAAATAAAATATAATATGTGGATTTTCCAATGGAAGGAACATCTATAGGACCAAACATATCAGAATAAATAAGATCCAAAACACCACGAGATTTCTGAGAACTCGAGTAAAACCAAACATAAATTTGTTTTCAATAAATGCAATGCTCAAAGAAATCAATGTCAGTATTACAATCATTCAAACCTTCAACAAGGTTTTTATTTTTCAAGGTCCTTATACCCTTTTCTCCAATGTGGCCAAGTCTCTGGTGCCATAACATAGTCTTTTCTACAACCAACTTTTCTTCAAAAGAAAGAGAACCCTTAGGTACCCAAAAGCCATGTCCATCTGCTTAAGATGAAACCCTCAAACCTTCTGATGAAGTATCCATAGATTTACTTTTTATAGAAGTGCTATTAAACTCAATAGTGTATGCGTTTAGCTTATACAAAGTGTCAAACCTGACACCTCTAGAAGTCACCATAGCACCCTTAATCATCTTACATCCTGCATCAGAAAAGACTACCTACAAAACCACATCTATTAGTTTTCTCAAAGAATAATTTTTTTTTTAATCTAGGGATATGTAGCACACCGCTAATCCTTTTTATTTTACCATCAGGAAACTTGATCCTAACTTTACCACGACCAACAATATCTAAGTGTGAATCATCAACCAAGTAAACCTTACCTCCATTAAATTCTTCATATTCAGAAAACCAATCTCTATTGGAAGTCATATGAAAAGATGCACCTGAATCAATTAACCATGCATCATTACCTACATAAGTAGCCAAAGCTATAATGAATACATCACCACCTTCCTTCTTAGACTCAGAATCAGAATCAAACTTCTTCTTTTCTTCTTTGCAGTCTTTACAAATGTGACCTGAATTATCACAATTCTAGCAAATGACTTTGGACTTTCCAGGAGATTTCGATCTCCCTCTGGATTTGGACTTATTACACTTATCATTCTTATTTCCTTTTTCCTTGGGTTTTCCACAAATAGTTAGGGATTCCTTTGAATTGATGGATACCTTCCTCCACATCTCTTCACCAAGTAGGGCACCCACCACATCTTCAAACTTAAAAAAAATAGAAGTACTACCAATAGCCATAACAAGAGAATCCCACGAATTAGGCAAAGAACAAAGCAAGATCTGACATTTTTGATCTTCGTCCATCTTAACACCAATAGATACTAATTAAGCCACCAACATAGTAAATGTTTCTAGGTGGTCTGTAACTCATCCACCCTCTTCCATTCTCAAGGAATACAATTTATTTCTCAAGAAAATATGGTTCAATAAAGATTTCGCTTGATACATTTCACCAAGCTTAGTCCATAACTTCTTTGCAGAGTTATCTTCGTGGATATTGATTAGAAAAGAGTCTACCATATACAATCTAATTAGACCCTTAGCTTTATGGTCCATAATATCATATTGAGAAACCGTAGTAGGATTTGTAGGTCTTGAGACATTCGCATCAACAACATCCCACATATCTCAATCTATTAGCAGATCTTCCATCTTCAACTTCCACATCTCAAAATTACTTCCATTAAATTTATCCACCTCTATTCTCCCTGATGAACTTTCCATTTGAAAATTCCTGCAACAAGATCAAAAGGTGAAACCCACAACTGAAACCAAAGGTGACCAGGCTTTGATACCACTTGTAAGGAATTTGAGCCGCGGAATAAATTCTTACACTAACCTTGAGAGGAGGGTAATGCAAAAAATTTATAGATCGTTACAACAATTATGAAACCTTAACAAAAATAAACATAATATCATGCATACCACAACATAGTGATTTACGTGGGGAAAACCCTTTTGGGAGAAAAACCCCACAGTCCAAAAGCAGCTCAATATATTATTCAATGATCAATAACTAGTTACAATATACTTGCAGAGGAATCTCTTCACATGAGTACCACTAATCATAGATTTAGAGGTAACTCAATAGCCATAAGACTCTTACACACAACCTCTATCTCATGTACCTCATATATAAAAGATTCAATACAAAAATCCATCAAACGGTATTACAAAACCATGGCCTAAAACCACCAATAAGTAGAGCTGACCTTATCTCCATTCTAGATGCCTTGTGACCTGTCAAAACACACATAAACATGTGTTCCTCCCTTTTACATCTCATTTATGTGTCTGATGCATTTTATATTTCCTATTTCATGAGTCCAAACTTCTGGAGGCCATAACTTATGAACCGGGTATCTGATTGACAAACTATTTGATACGTTGGAAAGCTCGCAAAGTTATCTATCACTTCGTAACCTGCTATGCCACTTACACTCACTTTTGAGGGTATTTCAAAGGGTCTAAATTCCTCAAAATTAAATTTAAACCATTCATCGCACCCTCCAAAAACAAAAACTTTAATATCTTCAAAACTAGTTATGATCTTGCGACAAAAAAAATCAACATGCTTATCTAGCCAACCAAAAGATTTGGGGAGAATTTCACACCATTTCATGCTCAAATGAAAACTGACTATAAATAGTAACCTCATGTAAATGCAAGGTTGAGATACCATTTTCCCAACAATATGTTGGGTGAAAGATTTGTAAACTAGAAAGGTTTACAAAATGTGAGTTTCACCCATAGTGTGTGAGTCCTCACAAAGGGAAGGTTTCATTATTATTGCCTTTCACTTAGGGAGCTAGTATCTACTCTAAAATCAACTATCTATTCTCTAAAAGGGTGTTACAATCATTCAATTCTCTTTTTTTCATAATGTATGTTTCCTTATTCTCTTTCTTTAGAATAAAGGGTTTTACTTCTCTAAATACTTTGAACTTCCAAGACACTAGCATGAGCTATAATAATCGATAAAGAGTTAAGCTGAGCTAAAGAACAACCTAACAATGTACCAGTACAATTTATATAATTTAAGAACATATGTAGCACAAAAACTTCCACAATTTCCTATCTAATTCTAGATAACAAAGATACTATTATATTAAAGCACATAGAATTTCAGATATAATACCACCTAAAATATATGAGAGAGAAAACTTGTAGTTGAAAGACTTATTAGAATTTCGTATCTCTTGACTCTGACTTCTAATTACCAAACTTGATATTGTAGCTCAAAGACTTGCAAATATCAAATTCAAATCTCTTTTAAAAGTTGCAACAATAACTATTTACCTAAAATAAATTCAAGGTCATGCATTCATATGAAATAATGCTTCAACATAAAGTTTGAAGGCATGATTGCTCCTTTATTCACTTGAAAGACATTTCACAAAATAAGCACAAAGTCTCAAGATGCTACACAATTCAATAGAGTTTTGTTGCAATGTTAAAAGATGATTATTTACAATGATCACCCTCATATATATAGGTGAGGGGATATGGAAAAAAATAGGAAAAGTACAACTAACTATGAATTGTTCAAAACCAAAGTCCTATTTGACTTAGGACTTGTGTAATCCTACATGCAAATATATATATACAAAATGGCACCTAAAGTGTCGAATGTCAACTATAAAAATGAACTTAAAATAGAAAGCATATGAAAATTTACTAAGTTTCCTATGACACTTGTTCATTCTGGTCTTGTTTAAGGAATTATTCAATTTTTTGCAGAGCAATCTTCATTTGGGACTCATCGGGACCTTGAGTATGGCTGGTAATAACTTTAACCCAAGTAATGGAATCTCTAAAACCAATATAATATTTCTTGTGTTTCTTCAAGAGAGATCCTAAGTTATCTAGAATGACTTGAAAATCTACTAGTTTATCAATTGAGGATATGGAAAAGTCCTCCTTATCAACTTTTGCACTAACTAGCAGATTGAATTCCTCAAAGATTGTATCTACATGAAGAATCCCTTTATTTTCATCTAGAAGTGTACATGCAAACTCTAATGTTTTCCCTACAATTTATTTCTTCTTATCTACACACTCCTTTTGTGTCTTTCGCATATCTTTAATAAGTAGCTCTAGGGTGTTTATCTGATGTTTTGATACTTCTCGCTACTCAATATAAATGTTACTGAATCACTCCATTGTCTACAACATGGATTTGTAAATAAAAGTCTTCTATCTCTAACCAAGCATCAAACTTCTTCTCCTATGTTTCCAGTTCCTATGAAAGAAGATCTAGTGTTTTGTCCACTTCAGAATTTACACTTTCTTGATTATTAATCAATGTGACTACAAAACTCAGGAGATGTGTTCTATGAATTAGCATCCTATCCATCCATTCAATAATTGCCTTTCTCCATGAAGAGACCCATTCAAATTTCTTTAACACTTGTTCATCAACTGATGAGGTTATTGGCTCAATTATTTCTGAAGACTTTATTATCTTTTTCAACACTGTCGTGAGTTGTTCTATTTGTGCCTTAAGTTTTTCCTTTTTTTATTTTCTCTTCATTATATCTAGCCATAAGTGTATCAAAAGATGACTGGGCATCTTCTAAAGTACCTTCATTAGTTTGTTTTCCTAGATCAATTATGTTGATGACATAATCTATGGGTTAAACTTTATCAATGTTTGTGTTTGGAGGAGGCGCAATGATCTCAACATACTTATTGTTGGACTTGTCCACCTTGACTCGAGAAAGAGTCTTAGCCTTCTTTGTAGTTTTAGTATTTAGTGGGACCAACAGGGTAAATTCAAATTCATATGGGGAGATGGCTTGTTTCTTCCTCTTTAAAGTGTTTGAAAGAAACCAAGTTGGTAAGGAAGAATCATCTTCGACACCTGCAACCAATGTTTGGGATGGATTTTCCTATCATTATATGACAGTGATTACAATAGGTGAGGTAGAAGTCACAATAGAAAGTGTCATAGGAGCATTTGGATTATGAGCCACCTTTGACATGAATTTGTCAAATTCATCAAGCATGGTAGTAGATACTTCAGACAAGTTTGGGAAGGAAGAAAACACATTTTCAATATTGTCTTGTGGAGTACCTAGGGTTGACTCACTGGTGGTAGAAGACGAAATAGTATGGACAACCACACTAGTTGCCACTAGAGTATATGAAATGGTAGAACCAAAATGTCAAGATTCAGAAGTAGAAACCCATGGAGATACACCAACTAGAACAAGATTTCACCTGAGGAGTAGATCTTTATGCACCCTCATGTTGAGGAGCTTTAGGAGTTCCTAGGAATCTTTCCTCATTATATTATTCTTCTTGTTCCTCATCTAATAGTTCTTCCTCAAATTGTTCTTCATCAACAGGTTCATCTTCTAATTCGCCTTCTTCTGACTCTCTTTCCTATTGAGCATCTTGAGTAGAAGATTCACCTTGATCTTTGCCTTTACTTTTTCCCACAACAAATTTGTATTTTGAAGCTTTTTGCCGAGTTGTAGGGTCTTACCTATTTTTAGTTCTAAGCTCTGAATTCTTGCCAACATGTCCAACTATATCATCCTCTAAACAATTATTGAATGGCTTCAATTGAATCCCTTTTTGTGACAACCATTGGTGTTTGCAAGGACATTTTGGAATCTAGCCCTTATGAAAATCATTTCCTTCTAAGATCATTGAATGTGTGGTAATGGTGACTCAATAATCTTTTTATCCATATACATTGCATCCAAAATACTTCCATCATCCTTTATTCCTTTGGGGATATCTGCAAGATTAATATTTTCAATTTTCTCCAGAGTAAGATGACAAAAGTCAAATCTTCTAATATATTCTTTAGTTCTACAATCTATCCAGACACACTCTATGCGGTGAACATGAGTGTAGCTCTTTTTTAACTTATTCTTCATCCCCCTATAATCAAAATATTTCCCAGATTTGAAGAATTTAATTGTGACTTCTCATTTTTTCATCCATTTCCTTGGATTTTAGATAGAAGAAATATAATACCTCCCAAAGGTCAAGGTGAATTTGAAACTAGGCTTGTGAGAACCTGATTGTCGTTCATGAACTACGACCATCTCTTGAGCTAACTCTACGAGAATGATTTTATCAGAAGGATATCTTGGAAGAATGAAGGGTTGATCATCAAAACATCCTACCCTAAGGTATGTGAAATTAGGAAACTATAGGAGAATAAATTCATATTGGTTAACCATATCCCAAGCTTAATCTGATATGCTCTTCTTTTGAAGGTCTTTGTCAAGCATACATATGTAATGATAGAAGAAAGCATCATTAACTTTCCTGAAATGATGTAATTTGTTCTTTAGAACAAGATGAGAGTAGTATTCATGAACTAGAACCTATCTTTTGTCTTCCTCTATGGACAAACCTGGAAAGTGCCTCATTGTATCTGAAACATACACCAAGTAGGAAGTCATATAAAACTTCAAAGTAGTAGGTACCTTGGTGAGCTGATTACATAGTGCATCACTGATTTGTTTTCCCTAGTAATGTTTTTCTTTCTTTTTCCTAAAGACATGATTGTACTGATATATCCATTCATAGTATGTGTCAGAGACAAGAAGACCCTTTACTCTACTAATAAGAGTAAACAAATTATTGACTTCCTCAATGCAGTCACTGCGATGGAAGGCCTTAGTTGTCTGCATGTCTATGTTAGCATATCTATCAATGTTTGGACCTTTGAAGATAGTGTAAAAGAAATCTTTATCCAACCTGATGATCTTTTTACCATCTACACATTTTAAACTTATGTTCTTAGGATCAAAATGGTTGGCCACTGCAAACACAAATTTTGGATTTTGTGCAGACAGAGGAAAAGATAAAACCAAATTAATACCATTTTTAATGGTGGACTCCATCTTATAGTATCGAGGTGTCTCTTTGACCCTTTTGAGAAACTCTTTCAACTCCACATGACCTATTTTGGTATCTCCAATGTTGTCAATATTTGATGATACTAAAGAAGGTGCAAAAATTGGTTTTGGATCTTAATTTTTGAACTTCATGGTTCTCCCACTAGAGGAGATGGCTTCATCATTTGTTAAGGAACTAAAACTACAACACTGGATAGAATGAGCCTTCTAGAGTTAGAAGAAAATCACCATTACATCTTAATAAGGAACTCTATGAGAAACATTATTCATTTGAAATATATAGCATAGAGAAGATCATTCATGATAAAATTGGGTTTAGAAGCCCCAATTTTACTTTAGAAATACAATGGTGTTGATCTGGTTTTACAACTCCGATTTACACTTAGCTTCTTTTTATGGAATCAGAATGTAAATGTGTAATTTGGGTTTATAAGTCCAATTTACATTGGGGAGAAAAATCAAAGATGATGCAATTTGGGTTTATAAACCCAAATTACACCTTTTATAGGTGGGAAAGAAACACGATGTAGTTTAGAGTTGTAAACCCAAACTATAACATATTTTGTTGTGGTCATGTGGTTAGGGGTGACAACCCCTAACTACACTTTGGTGTGGTGTGATAAATTGGTGTTCTTTGGAGTTGAAACTCTAAACTTCATCTTGGAAGAGTATGACTCGGTGTGGTTCAAAGTTTAAACTCTGAACTACACTGATACTAGTGTTAAGTTTTTCAAAGTAGTGGTGTAGTGCAAAGTCACAACTCCAAACAAAACCACTTGGATAATCATAATCAATTTGGTATAGTTTGGAACCATGACTCCGAACTACACCAAAATGATAGTGATATTTTGCAAAGTACTGGTGTCATTCAGAGTTGAGACTCTAAATAACATCTCTACATAGTGCTTTGCTTTAACTATTTCATTTAGATTTTCAACCCCAAATGACACCGCAAGGGGTAAAAAAAAGGATACAAAGGATGAGTTTGTAGTGAATGACAATGATGTTGTTCGGGTTTATAAGTCTGAATGATGCCATTGAAAATCCATGGCGGCAACAAAACCGACAATGTCATTCAGACTTATTAGCTCGAACGACACCCTTTTAGAAAGATCAAACAATATCAAAAACCCTAAGAAAATTCAAGCCTAAACTAGGGCACAAATACATCATTTACAAAATATAACAAAAATAAATGAAAGAAAGGGAAAAAAAATGAAAATTTACCTGAAATGATAAGCCAAAAATCAGTTTGATAACAAGATTTGATCTATCTGCAAATCATGGGGGGGGGGGATAAATATACTCTTGACAAGGAGGCACAAATGAGAAATAATAAAAACAAAACAAGAAAAATAGATAAAAATGGAGAAAAAAAAGACTATGATTGAAAAGCAAACAGTTATCAATAAATGCGAACGTGTCTCATAAATGTGCATTTCGGGATTATAAACCTGAAATGCACCTAAGATGTTTATTTCAAGTTTTTAATCCCAAAATGCACCTTAGACATGAAAAAAAGTGCAAAATTAGAATTAAATCTAAAAAATGCACCTAAGGAGTGAAAACAAGTGCAAAATCAGAGTTAAATCCAGAAAATGTACCTAAAAATTAAGACTAAGTATTACAAAGATAACTTAGTCAATTTTATGAATTGACTCCAATCGAGAAATTTTCAGAAAATGAAAAGCAGGCAAAGGATAGCAAAAATCTACCTCAATTTTTTCGTGCTTAGATCATATGGGCTACAAATTTGGATAAAATTTGTAGGGGTTATCCCATGTTTTTGCCAAAAATTGTTAATGGGGATAACATGATGATGATGCAATGCTCTTTTTATGTAATCACAAATGTTGAATGTAATGACATGACAAACACATGGACATGAAAAACCCTATTTTCACACACATGCTTGCATGAGGATTGATGTAACTTTGCTCCACAATAATTGAATGATAAATATGTAGCCTTGAATATTTGAAGATGCTTGATGATGAATGCTTCATGGATGCACCAATACTTTAGGTATGTAATAGGTGTCAAAATGAATTGATAGGATGTCTTTATATAGGGTTCCCTAGGTAATTTACCGATTAGGTTGACCTCCAACGATCATGTGTAGCCTTGGGAATCAAATGCCACTAGGGAGATATAGAACCTACCCAATTTCAAATTGAAGCTTGTTTAAGAAGGACCAAGGCATTTTGGGGCATCCTAGTCCAGACCAGAGCATCCCACGCCCTGGTCCTTCTACAAATAGGACCAAAACAAATAGCCAAGGGGAGGGTATCCCATGATAGAACCCACAAAAGGGTTTTCATGACATCAAAGTTGGACAATAGGCTCAAATCGGACCTAGAGAGGGAATTGGGATAGGACACGCTAAAGTAGGAGCACAATCATGAGGTGTAAATTAGACTAGTTACAATTTATGCTACATTTAGTGCCCACTTTAATGAGAGTATGAGCCTACGCAAATACTCATGGTAAAGTAGAAAGATGAGAGAGGGGAGAAATTAGGAGCGAGATCATGAGGAGATAAGATGTCACTAGTTTTGAGGAACTAAGCCCCCAATTTTAGGATCTTAACTCACACAATCAAATGCAAGGACACACAAAAAAATAAAAAATTAAAAAGGCAAACAAAGACAAAAGACACACAACACAAAAAGGCTCCAGGTTAACTAGTTGTTTAGAGACCTCGATAATCAAAATCTCTCAGCCACTAATATCATTCTCGGAATGCTATCACAAGAATACGAAAAATAACATAAAAAGAGAAAGAGCGTGCATCAAATGATGAACTATGATCCACAAATAGAAAATCTATGAGCTCATGGGGAAGGGAAAAGAGAGAGGACATGGATGCCATGAGCTAGAAAATTGTGTTATGCTAGGTGATCCATGTTGGGGAGGAGAGTCAAAATAGTCTAGATGTGATTTGCTAGTTCCACTCATCCTACTGCATAAGACTATGCCCGGTTTTAGGAATATCTCATATAAGACTTTTTTTTGTCTAGTCTCGAGAATGTGCATGACGTATAAGACATATATAAAAATGTTTTATCTAGTTTCAAGCATGAAGCATCTCATATAAGTCTAGTTTCAAGAATGAACACTTCATATAAAACATGCAAAATATAGTACAAAGAGGGTGACATGCGATCCCCCCCTTAAGATGTCAACATATTCTTATATTGATGTCTTAAGGAAACTAGAAAAAAGGATACACACCTTCAACACCAAGGAGATATCCTTCTAGATACCAATGTTCATAAATCCAAGATTAAGAACCATTACTCTTATAAGCAAGGAAAAGATAGTTGAAAAAGAGATATCTTGCAACAAATGTAAAGGGAATCCTTGGAGGGGAAGAGATCTTTTCTCAAAGACATCTACCTCCAAGAGGAAATTTTTGACCAAAAATAACATCATTGACCAAAATCAAGGAAGGAGAATAAGAATACATACCTTCCCTTTGATGCTGAGTGAAAGGGATTCTTGATGAAGGATGACACACTTTTCACCCAAAGTGAAGGATTTGTTTATAATTAATTAAGGTGTTTATGCCAAAATATGAATTTGAGAGTGACACCCCTTCTCTTGGAGATCAATGAAAATATAAACAAGGAATGTCAGGGGCCTAAATGCCCCTGACAAGAGTATATTTGTAAAACACTTGATAGACATTGGGAAAATGGATCAAAACTTACTAGTCAAGAAACAAATTATATATTTGTTAAATATTGCAAAGGATGGAAAGGTATTGTAGACATAAAATTAATTATACCTTTATCCCTTTATTAATTTAATTAATCATGTTAGCCTATTATTCCCCTAAATTAATTAAATTACATTTAATTAATTTCGCCCTTCCACATATATAATTAATTTATTAATTAATTATATATGTCTCTTTTATCTTAAAGTTGATTTATTTCAATAAATCAAGCTCACCTTTAAAGAATATTCCATTTTTATTCCTAATCCTAATTAGCTAAATTAGTTCATAATTAATTAAGCTAATTCTATTATTCCTATAAACCTATCTTTTAATCCCCCATTAAACTAATTAAACCAAGGTCTAACCCCTGTTAGTATTTATTGAAATTAAAAATACTGCACATCTACCCAAAACCCACATGCGACTCCACATGTCACCCCCTCTTGAAGGACTTGCATGCACAAGTCACTTCAACATATCCACATCACCTTTGATCAAGGGATTCTCACACATGTGTGAGGATGCTCTTCCCCATAGAGCCACCCTACATTTTCCTCTTTTAGCCCATATGTCATAAGCTCTCTTCCACTAGCCCTTACACCCTTCCAAAAGTGTTTCCACTTGTCAACCTCTTGGACTTCCCAAGATTTTCTCACACATGTGTGAGCACATCTTTCCCTTTTTCCTACGACTGTTGTTCATCCCAAGATGTGTGAGCACACCTTTCTCTCTCTTTCAATCTAACCCCTTGATCAACTTTCAATCTTGACTGTTGGTTTCCAAGCCTCAAACTCTATAAATTGAGCCCTTATCCCTTATCACATTATTTGCTTTTTATATATCCTCATGTTGGCCTTTTATCCACTCATCATAGCACTATCATGTTAGTGTAGGTTTTTTATTTTCCTTATGTTAGGGGGTATTTATTTTTCGTACACATATTATTTAAGCTTTCTTAGGTTAATAGGAGTGGTTTATATGAGGACACGTGGTGAAATACTTCATCTACATGTGTAACTCTCCACCTCACATGGGTAGTTGAGTTACACACCCTCTTTTGGCTTGTTGTGCCACCTCTCATAACCACTATTTTGTCATTTCCTAAGTGGGTTATGTGGTAGTTGGGTTACGTACCCTCTTTTGGCCTTATGTGCCAACTTTCTCAACTCCTTTTTTGTCTTCATGTAAGGAGGTTATACCACATGTTTTGGCATTTACCAAGAAGGTAAAACCTCCCACTTGTTATGGGGAATAGGAGTTAATGCACCCCTTGGATGTATATGCTTATATTTTTCTATATAATAAGCACTATACTCTCACCTTCACAAGTTAAGTGATAGTTCGGTGAGAGTCTTCTCCAAATTATCTTCTTTGTCTCTATTTCTCTCTCATATTGAAATTATCTTCATTCAGCTATTTTGATCCTCGATCATCCATTGCATGAGGAGTTTCATGTGATCTACGACTGACATTAGATCTTGGCTTGGTTCTCGCTTCTCGTAGAATCTCACATGGTATCAGAGCTTATTGTCTGGTATAGCTCATTGCTTTTTCTGATTTATTTGAGAGATTTGAGACTTTTATATAGCTAATATTTTGCTTAAAAAATAAGTATGCTCTTCTCCTATATTCTCGTGTGATCTAGAGAATCATAACAGTTTAAAGGAAAATAGCTTCTAGTTAAATCTGGTTTACATGTATGTGTTCTTGTAAGATCTGGGTGATTGTAGCTTTGTGGTAATATTGGAAGCTTATTAAGAATTTCTAGAGTGTCCAGAAGGCTTGACAAAGTCAAAAGTGACTTTTAATTCACCAAAATCAAAGTTTGGAGGACACAGTAAAAAAATCAAAGTAAAATATTTTTACTGGAGCTGTTTTCATTTTGGCTTTAGTGTTCCAACTTCTATTCATTTTTAAGAAAAACGATTTCTGGGTTTTCTTCCCAGCATCGAAATTTTTTTGGGTTTCGGATGGTATTTCAAAAAAATTAATAAATTGTGCAGAAATAGAGATTGAATAGGGCCTAAGCCATTTTTCTATCAGACAAATTCAACAACCTTTCTTAAAAGTTGCAAAACTTTTGCCTTGGGTGTCGGATTTTTGCAAATAAATACTTGACAAAAAACTAGAAATGAGAACTCTCCATTATTGTAGGTATAATTGATTTTTTTTTCCTTTTTCTATCAGATATTAAATGTTGTATCAGCTGCTTGTTTTTCTCTTCAACTGGTCATATCTTTCTTCTCACAACTCTATTTTTCAAAAACTAATAGTTGTTGGAAAGGTATTGAGATAAATTAAGCAGTTATAAGGATAATTTGTTTCAGATCTTGTCTCAAATTATTTGTATTGAAAATATCTATTGGTTCCTTATAAGAATTGTAATCTGATAAAAAGCCTTGTAAATGCACTAATTATAAAGTGCCAACCTTGTAATATTTTGGGGGGGGGTGATTTCTGAGACTAGTGAAAAGGGGGGTGTCTCTTGTGTCTTCTTTCTTGCACTTTTCTTGATTATTTGCAATCTTATTTTCTACTATCATGGATGCATCTATAGTTCCATTTTTAACACCATATAATTACTTTGAATGGAAATCTAAGATGATAATATATCTGAAAAGACATGGATATCATCATGTTACTATGGGACTTGAAACTAAACCTCAAGATGTTGCAGAAAAGATTAAATGGTTTAATAAATGTGATGAAGTTTTTGGTACTCTATGTATGTCAGTCTCTCCTGACCTTCTTTTTCACAATGAATTTGCCACTACACCAAATGTAGTGTGGACCACTTTGGAAAACCTCTTTGGTAAGCAGGATGAGCTAAGAGGTCATCAGATAGAGAATGAACTCATAGGGTTGAATCCAACCAATTTTGATACTATACAAGACTTCTTCACTAAACTTAAGTCTGTAAGATTGCAGTTGGAACAATGTGGAACTAAGAAAGATGATACGCAACTGATCTTGAGTATTCTTTCTAAGCTTGGTCCTAACTATTCGGTGTTTGTTTCTACATTCTATGCTACAAAATGTGCCCTAGGCACCACATTCAAAATGCCTTCTCTAGATGAATTTGTTGAAGAACTCACTAGGGAGCAAGATAAATTGGTTCAAATGGGTACAATAAAACCCTCTAAGTCACATGCCTTAGCTGTAAATCAAGGCACAAAAGAACAAAAAGGGTCTAGTAAGCAAGATAAGAAACAAAAGAACCAAGGAGAGAAGAAAAAAGATCAGAAATCTGCTACTTCAAAAGTAGATAATCAGACCTCTTCATCAAAAGGTGAACAACCTAAGAAGGAGAAGGTCAAGTGTTCTTATTGTAAGAGGCTTGGTCATGATGAACATAAGTGTTTAAAGAAACAAATTGATCACCTTTCAAATCTTCTTGAAAAGAATAATATCAAGGTGCCTGATTTAGTCAAACAGAGTTCATCAGAAGGATCTTCTAAGGATACAGAAAAGAGTAAAGGGAAAGGAAAGGGTAAGGCCCTAGTTGCTATTTCTTCACAACCCAATTCTTGGATAATTGACTCAGGTGCTTCGCACCACATGGCTTCTTCAAAAGATGATTTCACCTCTTTAGAGCCATGATCTATGCCTTTCATACTAATGGGTGATGACACTCTTGTTGAAGTGCATGGGAGAGGGTTTGTTGATGTGGGTGAAGGAACATTTAAGGATGTCCTTTATGTTCCATCTTTATCAACTAATCTCCTATTTGTTTATCAGATCACTCACACTAGTTCTAGCAAGCGAGTTGAGTTCACACCAGATACAGTGGTAATCAATGAAATGCATAATGGGTCTACTATTGCTGTGGGAAAAGCAGATTATCAATCCTGATTATATCAGTTTTCTCACTTTGTTCCTGACTCTCCTTCAACAATTTTACTCACTCATGCAAATGAGATTAGTTGTTTGTGGCATCAATGATTTGACCACTTGAACTATTGTTACTTGCAACAAATCAGTCAACAGGACATGGTTTCAGGGTTGCTTTCTATTCGATTTTCTGATGGAGTTTGCCAAGGATGTATTCTTGGTAAGCATCCCAAGGAGAAGTATGATAAATGCAAAGCATGGAGAGCTACACAACTATTGGAGTTGGTACATAGTGACTTGGTAGGACCATTTCCACAACCATCTTTCAGTAGGGTTAGATATGCCTTAACATGTATTGATGACTTTTCCAAACTTACATGGGTTTATTTTCTCAAACAAAAGTCTGAGGTATTTGAGAATTTTCCAGATTTCAAAGCTTTTGCAAAGAAATAATCTGGGAAGTTCACCAAGGTTCTAACCTATTAAAAAATAAAAACTTCATAATATATGCATTCTTTAATTCTGTCAATATATTAAAAGAAGGAAAAAGAATATGCTTCTATAAGAGAGCACCATATAAAAGTGAGACGCTCACTTGAGATGATAGAAACACTCCAGCCTTTAGTGCCTCCTCCTCCAATATAAAATTTTCCCAAGTCAAACCTTATATGCAATGTTGTTGGACAACCAATTCAATACTTCATAAATTCCTTAACCAGAAGTAGCACAAGTGCTAAAAAATTACCAATGACACTGATGTGAGGAGTGTAGACCAAGATTTCAATTTATCTCTACAATAATCATTTAGTTTGCAAAGAATAGAAAAAAACATCTTACAAATTAACAATATCAATATATAAATTGGTAGATAAAGGTAGAGAAAGGGAGAGATACATAGAAAGGGCGATAGAGGAAGAGAGGGAGAGGTAGATTAATCATGTATAAAGGAAGAGATATAAAGATAGATGGATATATAGAAAGAGAGATGGATAGGGAAAGCGATAGAGATGTGAAGATGGAGGTAGAGATAGATATGGATAGAAAATGACAGAGAGAGTAGGACAAATGAAGGGAACGATGAAGTGAATAAGTGAGATTTAGAGATAATGATATATATATATATATATATATATATATATATATATATATATATATATATATATATATATATATAAAGATAGATCTATAAGGAGATAGAGATAGAGGGGACAAGATAGGAAAAGAAAGGAGGTGATAGAGACAAGTAATAAATAGGTATAGGAAGAATAAGGTAGAGGGGGGAGATAAATAGAGAGAAGAGAAATTACTAGAGAGATATAGAAATAAGGAGTGACAAGGATAGAGTAGGAGTTAGAGAGATAGGAATAGAAAGAGGGAGACATATGTAGAGATAGAGGTACAACTTGGGAAATATCTAGATGGCATGAGAAAAGGAGTGAGATAAGGAGAGACGAAAGAGATAGATAAAATATATTTATAGATTTATAGATAGACAAGCGATAGATAATAGAGGTGATAGGAAAAAAAAGAGACTTTGTATGAAAAAATTGCGAGTATTTAAAGTTTTAAAAATGAAGGATTAAATTCAAATGATGAAATAATTAATTTTTGGTCAATAATATAATAAAATTATTTTATCCATTTGACAGGTCTCTGAATTACCTTTCCAATTCTTGTAAAAGATTAAAATTTCGATAAGAAACACAAAAGTTATGTCGATTTTACTAAAGTATGTTTTTTATGTTGAGCAAAACGGATATCTGTTTTGGAAAACATGACGTCACAATAATAATGTCACAAAATGGATATCCGTTAATAATGGATATCCATTATTAATGGATATCCATTTTGGTTTGGTATTACCAAACCAAATTCAAATTTTGGCCAACCTATACAAAAAGTCCAAGTAGATTTTGGCAAAGTTTAAAACATGTTTTTTTTCTTCCCATTGCCACTTTTTGGCCCCTCATGATCCTACACATACTCAATGAAAATTTGGTAGTGACAACAAAAAATAAGATTGAAATGAGATATGAGAGGGCACAATAAAGTAAGGGCCCAAAAAGGAGTGTGAAATTGTAAACGAGTTACAATTTACGACACTAAGGTATATTTTTAATGACACAATTCATTTGATTTATTTTTCTATCCTTCAATATCTATTCATCCTCTTTTCCTTCTATTAAGAGACTCCAAGATTGAATTAAGCCTAATATACAGTTAATATTATTTCTTAAATGATGTATTATACTCAATATACAAATATTTTAAAGTTCAATGATGATATAACAAATTCTATTGTATTTGACAATGTAAATTCATACCTCTTATTTTACCATCACATACCCTTTACTTATTATTAGTTCCTACCTACAGGAAACTATAGCGGATGCAATTGTGTTAAATAGTGATTCAACTTTTCCCTCTCAACCAATCAAATTGCTAGAAACTTTTGTATATCTTTATTTTGGACTATGTATTATCAAGAAGTTGCTTTTTATTTGTTGGTAAACAAATTTGTCTCTCACAATTTATTTAACTTTATACTCTTAGCCCAATAAATGAAAGACAAATTTCACCATACAGTTGGAAAATCATTGTATTGATTAACCTTTGAATTAAGGTACAACTCCCTCAAATAGATATTCAATCAGCTCCAAATTACATACAATCAATATTATACTTTTCACCAGAAAGTACAAAAAGGTAATTGCATTCACCAATCAATACCAAATGAACACAAGCATTGATTCATATATAATTATTTGTGTAAAGCCGACAGACTTCACATGTACGCTAAAACAAAATGAAATCTTTAAAAATGAATTTCACTGATATTTTCTGCACATATAGAAAGCCATGATAGATTCTTTCTTGAAATAGATTCTCACAGAAATCAAATTTCAAACACCAAACACACAGATTTGAAGCCAAAGATAAACTATCATTCGATTTTAATTCATAAATGATCATCAACTTCCAACACATACATAAAGTATTCAGCTAAATTTAAAAGAGATAGTTTTTCAAAAACTTAGCGGACCCACGTAAAGTCATTACAAATCTTATAAATAGGTCACTAGACCAATAGTTTAAGCAACGGTAAAATTAACTCTAAATGAGTTAATGAGAAATTGTCCTAACTGCATAACAGAAAATGAAAAAAAGCTAGACACGATGGCATACGACTGCCAGCAATGCTAGTCATGCGGTCGATTCAGTTTCGGCCAGATTGCCTAGATTGCTACTCTGGGTGGATACCATAACAACGTTTGCTGCACTCCACTCCCGATGTGATGAATACTAAGAGGGGGGGGTGAATTAGTATGCCAAAAATCTCTAATCTTAAACACTTTGCAAGACTAATAGTAAACCGGTAAAATAGTTTAGCAGACAAACTGGTTAACACACATGCAAACCAAATAGCTAATAATGCATTCACCCACAGAAGCAAAAACACCATAACACAAGAGATTTTGATGTGGAAACCCAAATGGGAAAAACCACGGTGAGATGGAACTCACAAGTAACTATCTGCAGAATACGAACCAGACCGGTTAAGGTCTTACAATGTTCTTTACCAGAACAGATCCTGTTAGGAATCTCAATCTCTGTTAGGAGATAAGTCCGATTAAGGACTACCTTGCTAAAGGATTTTAGATCCACAGATGTGAACCACCTTGTTAGAGGATTTACAAAAGGCTTTTGGGCCTACCTGGTTAAGGGCTACAGACTTGTCAAAGATGTGAGTAATCAACAAGTGTTTGATCTAGCTAGTAGCACAGACTGCTCGGTTAGATCCTTGATAGCTCGTTCCTAATAACATTACTTCAGTATTCTACACATTCATATTCTCTCCAATTCCTCAACCACCTTAAACCCTAGCAACAACATAAAACCCTAGACATGATGTCCTTATAAAGGAAACTGATTTCATGTTGGTCCAATAGGATTACATAACAATTTCCTAGGTTCAATGAACCTGGACATACTTGGTACCATGACACAAAAAGCACCGTTAAGGTGTCGGCACCGTCAAACAATCGGTGGATGGTAACTCGTCACAAAATGTCAGTTGGTAACTCATCACAGAGTATTACCGGTTCATATAAAATGCCGGTTTCCGGTTTGACAAAAATGAAGACTGGTAAAAATGTGTTATGCCACTCTAATCCCTCGTACCTCTTGGGATCCATGAACCGCTTGGGGTGAACATGCCACTTCAGACTGGGAAACACATTCTATAAAACACCAATAGTCTAAAGACTATAATACAACATACCAGTTGGAACAAATACCGGTTGTGCTCTAACTCATACATATAAAGGAGATCTCAATGCAAGTGTGTGTCCATCAATGACAATCACAACATAAACATAAAAAATGCCAACAATCTCCCCCTTTGGCATTGATGGCAACACTTAGGAAAATAAAATTTTGACATCTAAGTGTTTTACAACAAAGTCATGCCATTAGCAAAATTGCTCCCCCTAAGCATATACACTATCCCTTTAACAATACAATGTATAACACTTTTGCATATAGAGCATAAACATTGAGATATTTAGAGCATATATCAAAGTTTTGATTACCAGATACTTCTCCCAAATAGAATTCTTCTCCCCCTTTGCCAACAATGACAAAGTATAGCTGAACAATCCTATTTTCATTTGATATTAAAATAATAAAAGTTTATGACAATAAGGAATAATACTTTTCAAAAACAGATTTAAAGTCCTGCAAGAATTGTTTCATTGACAAAGACCAGGACTCAAGTAGGGAGGTGGATACTTCTTTTTCTATATGCATCTAGGAGACCTGTTCTTCCATGGCATCAATTGTGCTCATCTCCTGTGTAACTGTCAAGGCATCCAGGTTCATATAGCACTTCTGAAGAATTTGCAATCGTGGGAGTAGAACCAGTTGTAGCTCCTGCAAATCTCTAGACCGGGTGCTGATCTCTTGCTCCATTTTGTTGACTAGATGTGAAACCGGTGAACGGTTTGCCCATAGGTTGTAAAGGAATCATAAGGGGGCTTGAATGTGCTCATGTAGGACTGCAAGTCTATTTGAAGCTTTTTCTTCTGAGTTAGCACATCATCATATAACTGATGGGGTTGGTAGATCTTGTTGAGTAGAAGATTCCCCTCATCTAGAGTGTCCCTTATATCCTTTTGTTCTTTCTTCAGTTCAGACCAGAGCTCATTCAACTTCTTCACCAGAGCTATGTTAAGAGCTTTTTGATGCTCCTTCTTGACATTTGCCTCTGCTACCTCTTCTAGTCTCTGCACCTGATCATCCACTACTATGCATAGGAGCTTAAGTTTGGCTAGTGATGAATCAATGTTGGGAAGATTTGTACCGGGTATCAAGCCGGTAAGAGTGTCCACAACCGCTTGAATTACATCCTGCTCCTTATTCCTTTGAATAATTTCAAGGCACTCTTGAGCAACCTTGATGCTCTGCATTAGCTCCATTTCACTTGCAGACTGGAGATTGATAGGAATGGTGAGATCAGCTGGTTTGGCTTGACTCCCGGTTGCCTTCGGAGTCTCCATCTGGGTGCTCTTTTCTGCTTCTCCTGCCTTATCCTCTTCTGCTTTCTTCTTCTCTACTTCTCTCCTCTTCTCCGCTTCCTTATCCTCCTCTGCTTTTTTCTTCTTTGCTTCTTTCATTTTCTCCTCTTCTTTGTCCTCCTCTTCCTTCTTCCTTTTCTCTACTTCTCTCCTCTTCTCTTCTTTTTCTTCCTCTTCTTTCTTCTTCTTCTCTGCTTCCTTCCTCTTCTCCTCTTCCTTGTCTTCCTCTTCTTTCTTTTTCTTTTCATCTTCTTGCTTCTTTTTCTCTTCTTCATCCTTCTTCTTTGCCTCTTCATCTTTCTTCTTCTTCTTCTCTTCTTCATCCTTTTTCTTCTTCTCTTCTTCATCCTTTTTCTTCTTTTATTCTTCATCCTTTTTCCTTTGCTTGACCTATTCATTTGCCACTTCCTGTCTGTCCTTGGCTTGCTTATCAACCTGTTCAGTATGTTGCTCCTGTCCTATTGCCTCAGATGGTGTTTCCTGAGTAACATCTTCTACGTCTAGGGCATCGGCATCAATTGTGTCGACCGGTTCATCAATCGGGTTTCCTTCATCATCAAATGCTTCATCTGGTTTTGTTATAACCAGTTCTTTCTCAAATTTTCGGTTGGCTTCAACCACTTGATGCATCTTCAGATCTTGTAGAGCACAAGTGTGTGTATCCTTGAGTACTTCCTTAGCATTCCCTTCCAGTAACAGGAGTCTTCTTCTTCTCATGAAGAAAAGACCTTTGTATTTGTCCATTACATCAAATAGTTCCGAATTTGATACATCAGGAAAATGTTCAGCAAAAACTTTTTCTCTCATTTCCTGTTCCTCCTCTATGGCAATGCGCCATTTATTATCTAAGGACTTATACAAAGAATCCAGTGTTTCCGATCTAATTTCTGAAGGTGACTGGTCATTAACACATAAATATTGAATTATTTCCTTTTCAACCGCTTCCTTTTCATCATCATTAAAGTCATCAAAATACTCAATTAAATCATGTAGCAATTTTCTCCTAATATTCTTTATTGTTCTTTGATAATGTTCAAAGGTTTATAGGAGGAGATATCAATATTTATCGGTGCAGATGATGCCGGTTCATTCTTTGTCTTCTTTCTTGTCTATTTCGTCTTCTTGGGCTGCTCCTTAAAAATAGTTTCCTCTGAGTCTAGTGTATTTCTTTTTGTCTTCCTTTTCCTTTCGAAGACTTTAGTCGATGCTGCTTCCGGTTTCTTCTTGGCTGGTGACCGCTTGGTCACTTTTGAAGTTGCAGTAGTAACCAGTGCAGATGCTGCAGGCACTGCCTTTGCCTTCTTCACTGCAGGTTCTTTTCCTTTCTTTGCAGAGGGTTCCTCGATTGGTGTAACCATTTCCAGATAGGTTCCGGTCCTCTTTTCCTTAGGGTCAAGAGGTGAGGCAATAAGGGTAGAGGCATACCCTTCCAAGGCTCCACTTCTTCCTGTCTAGGCTCAACAACCTCCATTATGTATGTATCCACTTGGATGGTGAAACATATATTGTCTTCATATTTCTTGATGATGTCACCCGATATCCTCATTCTTTGGCTCATTTTCCATCTGAACTCATCAAAATACTTGTTCAGAACATCAGGGTAACTAGTTCCAATTGCTTGAATGCTTTCATTGATTTGCTTGGTCACCGGTTGGTCAGCAGACCACTAGACATCTCCTACTCCTGGAAATTAGCCTTGAAAATATAAGAACAACCCAACCAGTAGTTGTCCAAACTTGAACCTTGGTGCATTCATCTGTTTGATCGACTTCAGATTCAACAAGAGTTGTCTCTGCATACCGGTGCATAGGTCAAATGATGCATCCTCCTTTATCATTCGATAAGCGACATTTACTACTACAGCAGATACAGAGTTAATTCTGCTAGCAGAGAATGTCCGGTAGCCTATCACCATGTAGGCATACTTAACTAGATCATCCTTGATAGAACTGATTGTCATGCCTCGAGAGTCGCTCATTGAACCGGTGAGCTTGGACATTTCAGTTTTGCTTACTATCCTTAGGGTTGGCACTTCCCCTGTGTTGCAGAAACCAGTGACTACATGAATTTCTTGCGGCATGATATCATGTGTTATTTCTAGGTACATCTTGTCACCATGGACTCTGCTCAGAATGATCCTTATATGATCCTCTGTGAAATCCTCCAGGAAGTAAACAACATTGTGGAGCTTCTTCTTCTCCAAAATATTATACTCTGGTTTGATCTTCTTATCATTTCCACAAAATAAACCTAACTGGGAGTGGATAGCTAGAGACCCTAGGTCTTCAATCTTGAAATCTATGTAGTCAGAAATTCCCTCTTCTACTATCACACCAGCTGGAACTTGTGATAGGGCATTATACTTAGACTTTCATTGAATAAAACTTGCAGACTCGACAGATGCACTAGAATTGGTATGAGATGCGGAAGCCATGATAGAAATTTTTAAGAACTCGAGAAATACCTTTTGAAACACGTGAATTTAGGGCTTGCAAATTCTCCTTCACTTCACACTCCGTCGGTTGCTGAATCACCACTTTGTGTTCTCCACTTGACCATTTGCAGTTTGAATTTGAATCTCCTTCACAGTTTCTCAATTTCTCAAAATCTCAGCTCAAATCACCTTTTTGTCGCTCTGCTCTTTGAAAAAAATTTCTTCACTCGATAACTGATAGTGAGAAATGATTTGAAAAATGCTTTTAAACATATTCCTCACCTAGCGTCATTAATGATCCTCCATTAGGGTGTAAACCCTAATTTGCCTTTTTACCGTTTCCGATCTTCTACCAAATGACAAGTATCACATACCGGTTAAGGTCTTTTACCAGTGTAAACTGAGGGTTTGAAACATTTCATCGTTTTCTCCCCCTAAGCTTTTCTGAAGCTTAGTTTGTCAGTTCCGTGATTTCCACACTAGGTGCAGAAACCGATTCCTCTTGTAACACCGCTGGTTTCTTCTTCCAAGTTTTGTTCATATCCGCTTGAACAATGTCAACATTAATGTTTCCTTTCGGAGTGACTGGTATATCATCAGATATGTTCTTTCTTGATCTACAGAATCTGGCAATGTGACTCGGTTTGTTGCAGTGATAGCAGACCAATCCAGGTGCTCTCCAAGGTCCATTGTTCATGTTTCCATTCTTCCTTCAGCATGTTGCAACAGTATGACCATGACCATCACAGACCATACAGTTTACTCTCCATCTGGTTGTCGCTTGATAGCCACCGCTTATTTGTTGATGATTGAAGGCATTAAACCAGTTGTGATTTTGGTTCACAAAAGGTTCAGGACCAGCTCCCTGGGTCCTCTGAGGATATCTATCAATGTTTTTCATAACTGACCTGCATTCAGATACTCTATGCCCATACTTGTTTCATCCATAACAGTTACCATTGAATCTATAGGATCTAGGATTATCATTTAGGAAATAAGGAAAATTGTTGTAAGCCTTATTCCTACACACATTTGCAGTATGTCCTTCTTTAAGACAGTTGAAGCAAACAGGTTTAAACTTTTGCTTACCTTTATCCTTTGATGCCGATTATTTCTTTGACGTTCCAGCATTTGTACCAGAGGTCTCACCTTCCTCATGACCGAAATAACCAAGTCCATTGGTATTCTTGACCAGTTTGGCAGATTCAAGCTTTTGCTCTAGCTTGACAGTACTCTTGTTGAACTTAGCAAGTATTTCTGTTGACTCAGAGAGTTCTTTGGAAATAGCAGCATTTGTTTCCAATAGGTTTTCATTCTTAGAGATGGCAATGTTCAATTCTCCTTGCATGCCTTCCTTTTCCACTTTGCTTGCATGGAGTTGAGCAGTTAGGGCACTGATCTCTTGTTTCAGCTTGGAGATCTCATGATCTCTTTCTTTCACTAGATCTTCAGCTTTCCTCCGGTTCTCAAGCTCTTGACACATCCGGATAGTCAGTCCTTCCAACTCCTTTCTTAGGTTGGAGTTTGATTCATTCAACTTATTTACCTCTGCAATTAGGGCTTCCATGTCTGCTTCATTTGAAGAACTATTTTTAGATAGCTCCATCAGTTTTTCAACATGCTCTCTCCTTTTTGCTTGAGATGCCTTGTATTTGACTATAAGGTCATGATAGGCTTGCTCAGACTAAGTGAGCCGATGTGTAAGTTCCCTTATAGAGTATTCCCCCATATCTCTTTCCAAGTGGTTAAACTTATAGAAAGGTAGTTTCTGATACCAATTGATGAATACTAAGAGGGGGGGTGAATTAGTATGCCAAAAATCTCTGATCTTAGACACTTTGCAAGACTAATAGTAAACCGGTAAAATAGTTTAGCAAACAAACTAGTTAACACACATGCAAACCAAATAGCTAATAATGCATTCACCCACAGAAGCAAAAACACCATAACACAAGAGATTTTGATGTGGAAACCCAAATGGGAAAAACCACGGTGAGATGGAACTCACAAGTAACTATCTGCAGAATAGGAACCAGACAGGTTAAGGTCTTACAATGTTGTTTAATAGAATAGATCCTGTTAGGAATCTCAATCTCTGTTAGGAGATAAGTCCGATTAAGGACTACCTTGCTAAAGGATTTTAGATCCACAGATGTGAACCACCTTGTTAGAGGATTTACAAAAGGCTTTTGGGCCTACCTGGTTAAGGGCTACAGACTTGTCAAAGATGTGAGTAATCAACAAGTGTTTGATCTAGCTAGTAGCACAGCCTACTCGGTTAGATCCTTGATAGATCATTCCTAATGCACTCCAGCATTACTTCAGTCTTCTACACATTCATATTCTCTCCAATTCCTCAACCACCTTAAACCCTAGCAACAACATAAACTTTTGCTACAACCACATCAACAACATACAACCCTAGACATGATGTCCTTATAAATGAAACTAATTTCATGTCGGTCTAATAGGATTACATAACAATTTCCTAGGTTCAATGAACTTGGACATACTTGGTACCACGACACAAAAAGCACCGTTAAGGTGTCGGCACCGTCAAACAATTGGTGGATGGTAACTCATCACAAAATGTCATTTGGTAACTCATCACAGAGTATTACCGGTTCATATAAAATGCCGGTTGCCGGTTTGACAAAAATGAAGACTGGTAAAAATGTGTTATGCCACTTTAATCCCTTGTATCGCTTGGGATCCACGAACCACTTGGGCTGAACATGCCGCTTCAGATTGAGAAACACATTCTACAAAACACCAATAGTCTAAAGACTATAATACAACATACCCATTGGAACAAATACCGGTTGTGCTCTAACTCATACATATAAAGGAGATATCAATGCAAGTGTGTGTCCATCAATGACAATCACAACATAAACATCAAAAATGCCAACACGATGAACCCTTGAGAACTCCTGGATTACCACTACATGTGGCAGGTTGATATGAATTACCCTTTCCTTCCAGAGTTCCTTCTTCCTTTTCACCAGCTGCACTTTATCTCTATGAGTGTCCAAATGATCAAGACATACTGTAAGCATCGACTCCACTTTAGCAGTCTTTGTAAAATCTTCCACGGCTAAGGAATTCTCCACCTTAATCTGTTTAATGCGACTGCTGAAAAGATTGACCATTTTTGTTGTATCTTCTAGGGTCTGGCCATCCTATTTAAGCAACTGAACATCTACACAGTGAAGATCCTTTTGCATGGTTGTTCTTAGGGTTGTTAGTTCCCCTCACAGACTAACAGATTCATTATGTCCTTGCTCAATGATCTAGTTACGCCACTCTATACTTTCTTTGCATATAAACATTATGTCTTCATCTAATCCTGGCACTTGTCTTTCAACAAGGAAATTCATTAAGCCATAGTGTTGAATATCGTGCATTTGCCTTGAAATCAGTGCCCATTTAGTCATTTCTTTCTGCCATGCGATTAAGCCAGCATCCAATTCTTTGGTAACATCATTGGCATCTTTGAATATTTGAACTAAATTTGATATATAATTAGTTCCTTGGTGCACAATCGGCATAAGCCACCTAGAGAAAATCTCTGTGATCATCTTGTTCCTTTGAACTTCATCCAAGAACTTCTGATTACTAGGGGATTTTGAACTAAATGGAACAGGGCTTTGGAACAATGGCAGTGGACTATTCTATAGAGGATGGATGTATTGAGCCATTTGCATTAAACTCTGTTTCAACTCTGCTTTATCCTTTTCATCCTTCCAAGTGCAGGAGATAATCCTTTTGGTTGAAGTCTCTAAATGTTTCACATCAACTGCCCTAGTTCCTATCCCCAAATCAACTTATTCAATAGTATAATCAGCCTCTGAGGCGGTGGTAGCATCCTTATCGGATGTGGGCTTAGCAATATCTGCAGTCCAATGTTTTGTTCTCTCATCAAAACCAATCATGGTTTCCACTTTCAGTCGCTTAGGCTTTGTGGCCCTTCCTAGACACTTACTCATGACATCTTCCATTGACACAGAGATAGGTACAACATTCCTCTTCTTGGTAATTGAATCATTCAACCATTTAGGAGCCACAGTCAGATCTTTCGATTGTATATGCGAAGCTCCTCCTGAAGTCAGCAACATAACATTATCTATGTTAGACAGAATATCAAGTCCCTGTGAATCTTGGACATCAGCATCAACATCGATTACAACTTTGTTAGCATCAGAAATAGGGGTTGTAATATTGCCATGTACTTCTTCAGTGTCCAAATCAAGAATGAGATGAGCAGCAGGTGGCTGAAATTTCTTCTTGTATCTTGACCTAGTAACTCAGCCACCAATGGAATGTGTAGCTTCAGAGTCAAGTTTTTCCTCTTTAATCTTAACTTGCTTCTTTCCTGCAATAGAAACAAGAATGTTAGTTAAAACAATGGTTTTGCTCACAACCTCCCTTTTTCTACCCTTATTTCTTGAACTAGTTGCCTTTCCGGGATGAAATCTGCAACTCCTTAGCCAGTTCTCTATTCTATGAATTATACTGAAGGTGCATGCTTGTACACTATCTTCCATCTTTCTACTCCAATCAACCTTTGGAAGGGGTTCATTGTGTACCTGTTTCATGAATTTTGGATCCAATACATCTCCATTATCAATGGTCACACCAGAGGTATCCATTTGAAACTTCATATCGAGAATCTGCTTCAGAGTTAACTTGGACCAATTTCTTTTTCTCACTTCAAATTCATTTGAGTAGTCTTCCTAGTAATCTTCTATCTGTGGCACATGTTGATCGGGCATTATCTTTTTCACATTATGAGCAATAAAACCTTTGCTGCCAAAATTATCTCTCTTCATGAATCTTTTCAAATGAAATCTCTTAAATTCTAACTCAAGATCCAGTGCATCAGAAACGGGCCTACAACTATAATGGCCTAAATCAATAGGAAAAATTCTACTTGTGCCAGAATCTTCACCATAATCCTTTACAACATGGGCTAATTGCCTAGAAACTTCAATCAAAACACAGTAGTCTGAAACATATCTAGGTAACCTAAAGGGTTCACCTTTAAAACCTCCTACCCTAGATGTTAATTAGTTCAACAGCTTTAAGCGACATTCTCCTGTGTAAATTACCTTGTAACTCAAAAGTTAATCTCCTAGCAAAAATATCATTCCAGTGAAGGTAATTATCAACATGTCCTTTTTGGGTCAAATGGGGGTGATATTCATAGATTTTTATACCCTTAACCCATTTTGTATGGAATAGTCCAGGCCCCTCCCTCAAACAAGCTAACATATAGAACAGATATGAAGACATATAAAAATTCGACATCCCAGGGTAATTGGTCAAACCCTTATGCAACCTTTCTGTAACTACGGTGCCCCAATCAATGAACTGGTCTTTGTTGAGAGTGACTTGGATGAAGAAATACATCCAGTCCTCCCAAAAGGAGTGTGAATTTCCCCTAATTCTACTCAACATTATTACAAAATCCCTAATTCTAGGAATCAAATGCTCTCAGGTTAATGGCCTTGGCAGCCTTGAGCCGCCCTTTTGAAACTGTTGGTGTTGGAAATAAGCCACACCTAGACCGATGATGGACTTGTCCAAGAGGGGCCAGTAGCTCAGTGGTAGAGCACTCCAGCAGCGTATGGAAGGTCCTAGATTTGAGTCGTATTTGGTCCATGTCTCAACATGGTATCAGAGCTAGGTCCAGGCTAGGAGCCCCAAGCACATGAGACATATGGCTTAAGGGGCTATTGGTGTTGGAAATAAGCCACACCTGAACCGATGATGGACTGGTCCAAGAGGGGATAGTAGCTCAGTGGTAGAGCACTCCAACAACATATGGAAGGTCCTAGGTTCGAGTCCTAGCTGGGCCATGTCTCAACAGTAACTTCACAAGCCATTTTCATGCAATAATGGTTTTGTAATACTGCTTCTTCTCGGAATAAATCCCATAAGACTTTCCAATAGTCCAATCCTCACAGGGTTCCCGATGTGGGATACCCATGGCCGCCATTACTATCTCTCTATCAATAGACAACAAAACCTCACCATTATTTCTCCTAATGCACTTGTTAACTTTGTCATAGTGATTCATGCATTTTAAAACCAACTCAGGACAAGGGGCAACTGGGGGAAATGCCGCCGCTTCCAATAAACCACTTTGTGCAATATCTTTCAGCATAGAATTAGTAGCTGGGTTCCTTACTCTTTCTAAGAAAACATCTAAATCTAATTGAACTAGAGACGTATTGGCTAGCTTTGGTAAGGAAATCACAAGGGAAGAAGAGCTCGCTAATTTAGGCAAAGTCGGCCTCATGTTTAACCTGTAATCTTTCCCCAATCAACTCAAATAAAATAGAAAACAGGTAAAACAGAAACAAGTAGCTAAACAATATACCCAGATCTTTTAAAAACTACAACAATTAAGGAAGTCGTTGAACATACCTTCCTCTATCATCTGCAAAACCCCTGTCACGGTCTATTTCCCTTTTGCTCCAAAAATTTCCTTAAAACTTATGTTTCACAAATGACAATCTTCGACAAAACAATTGCTCAATTTAAAATAGCCAAGAAAATCTTACCCATGATTTCCATAAGTTATCATCATTACTCTTTACTCGTGCGACATTACTCTAAAATAATCATGCACGATCATGCATTTAATAACAAGTCACTTCATATCTGAAAACACTGATTCCCACACCATACTTGCTATTAATGACAAATTTTAAATCATTAAGAAATAATATTCCCTTTTCCTGCCATTGTTTAGCCATTCCTCAAAATCTGCACCGCCACCTCATGAAAAGTCATATGATTTCCAAGAAATCAAACATTGAACTTTGAACCTTGAAGAACAATAGCGACACCAAAACATATACATGACTAATATTGAACTTTGAACCTTGAACCAGAAAGGTTCAAGTTCAAGGTTCAACCAATGCTAAACACCGACAAATACTAAAGAAGACTTATAAAGTTGCATGAGAAAATAAACTTTAACATGATGCTCATTGAACTTTGAACCTTGAACCAGGAAGGTTCAAGTTCAACACAGTGAAACTTAAAGGAAACAACGAAGATTGAATTCCATAGAAAATTCAAGGCACACAACCCGACCAAAAGACCAGTTAGGGACATGACTCAATTAGGCGTTATTAAAATGGAAATTTATATGTACCACCAACATTATTTAAATGAGTTTTTGTTGAAAGGTATTGTGGCAGTACCTCATTTGCGTTGCAGATGGCTGGAAGCTACTTTTCCATATACCAGGACGAGAGAATGCACGCCTTCCAAGCACATGGCTTGTAAAATTGGTCTCAGGATGCTTGGGCCTGCAAAATTTTAGGTCTGCAAAAACTTTTTGGGATCATGGTAAGGTACAGGTGGGAGAGACAGTCAGGAATTACTTGGCGATTAGGGCTTGAATTATTTTGCATGTTTCTAAAACGTGGAAGATGCTAGTAAAAATTGCAGTGCATAGATTGGGTCAAAAACTCAACAAGCTACATCTCTATCTAAAACCTCTATAGCTGCTACCTCTACCAATGCTTTAGCCTTTTTCTTGCCCTTACCTTTACAACTGACACTAGGTGTTGATCTTGGTCTGTTGTAGGGTAAACATCTACCGCTGAGGAACCTTACATGATGAGTGACATTGAAAACAAAAGTTTATTTGAAAGGTTACTAGGTGAAAATAAGGGACCAAATTTTTCACTCTTGATAATAAACCAAATGCAAATCTTGGGTTGAAAGTGTGGAGCATTTTTTCAATGCTATGTGCAATGATCTATGTGGTTGCCCAACCGAGAGGAGACAAAAACGCTATGGATTGAATAGAGGGTAGTCGAACGCAAATCAATGATGATTGAATGCCACACAAATAATAGAAACTATAATCACTTCGACACAATATAAATGCATTGCACTGTATTTACTAATCTCTGTGAAAGAAACCTATAGGAGGGAGGATTTTTAATTTTAGTTTTGAATACATTTTATCTTTCAATCTTTAATTTTTTTTTAAGTGTTTGTGATCCATCTGTATGTGTCATGTGATTAAGATGACAAGGAAGGATTCATTTAAGAAAATAGCCAATATATCGAGGTGTAAAACACGTTATAGTTTTCACATTATGCCCATGTTATGTCCACAAGGTAAAACAGTGTCACAGTTTTCAATCTCTTTTATTTTTCTCAAGAAATTAATTGTATATGTGAGAAGGGTTTGTTTATTTCTAATCCTTTTCTTTATTTCATTTTTCTTCGATTAGTGTTTGATTGTTTTTTTATGAATGCTTCTTGGTTTCTTTTTACTCTTAAATTTAAGCTTGTTCATATCCTATTCCAAAGCTCCCATTTTGGCACAACTAAGCAGAATGATTTATTTTGTGCATATCCTACAATCATGGTGTTCCAGGTTACTGCATTGATTGAGGCATTATGTCAAATAGTTCATTGCCTTGTCTATGCTTCTAAATTTTGCACACATCTATTAGAGCATATCAACTAAGGTATCTTACAAAATTCCTTTCATTACTATTTGATGGATTTCCACACCCTATTCTAAAAAGCACCTGTTTTAGCATTGGCAATAGAGAATGGTGACAAAGGCTATGGAATTTGGCTAACACCTTCCTGTTGCATTGTTTATGTTCCTTATCTATGCTTCCACATTTTGATTTCATGTCTACAAAAGAAGTTGCAACTGTTAGCATTAACCGATGACTAAGAGGGAGGGTGAATCAGTCAAAACAATTTATACACAATTCAAACATTCAAACTAACCGGTCTGCAACTATCCTTCCAAACCTACTTGAACATTGCATAAATCATGAAAGAAGAGAACATCAAATAAAAGAGATTTACATGCACAAATAAGAATTACAAAAAACTAGCAATTTTACGTGGAAACCCTCGGTTAGAGGGAGAAAACCACGGTGGGGATAACCCACAATCTCTTTTACTACAGTGAAAAAAGAGTGCCATGTTAAGAGATTACAACGAGTTCTTTCTAAGAACATCACTCTGTTAGAAGTGACTGGTATTCGGTTAAGAATACCTTAGAACTTGTTAAAGTTCACCTTGCTAGAGGATTTTACAACTTCCTATCTGAAGTGACTCGGTTAAGAGATTTTACATAAAGAATCAGTTAAGGTTCACCCTATTAAGGGATTTATAATGTTGCAATTGTTAGAATGCAACAAAGATGATTCATTTGTTTGATTACACTACCTCTGTCTCATAGATCCACTTTGCATCCTATGTTCTTCTGATCAGTGTCGGCTTCACCAATTCATACCTCTATCTGCTGCACTCTATTATGCTCCCTCTGTTTACATTCACATAGATCTTTTTCACATTGACAACAACAACTATCAAAATGAATGATGTGAATATATTAGCCTTTAGTTCGGGCGCCAACTTTCCCTCCAAAAATCAGATTCAAAATTATGTGATCGCGCCTCAAATTACTCTCCAAAAATCATTCTAGGAATATCGGTCAAGATAGTCATTCATGCTGATAAGCCCGTCGGTTGAAAAGAGAAGAGTGTCGGTTGAGACTCCTTTATTTCTGGTTGTCGCCTATGTACCAATCCAATTTTTCTTAACTGGTTACCTCCTGTATATCGGTCTACTCACTTCTTAGCCGGTTACCTCATTTATATCGGTCTACTCACTACTTATCCGGTTAACCTATGTATACCGGTCTAGTCACTACTTAGTTGGTTAACCCTTGTATACCGGTCTACTCATTTCCAATAGGAATAAGGACTCTTGTTCTTCACTAGTTACCCTTAACTCCCTTACCGATGGATTGTGGAGACTTAGAAGATGATGTTGCCAACAATGACAACCATTTCACCGGTCATACAAAATACATCGTAATTGCAACAACTCCCCCTTTGGCATTGGTGGAAAACACTACAAAGTAGTTATGTATGTGTCGATTCTGATCCCTATTTAATCTACCTCATGTACATATACAAACTCCCCCTTTTGACATCAATGGTAAAGAATAAACAAAAGGATTCATTAAAGTAAAGAAAAAATGTCTTTGAAATTTTCTTTAGCAGCTTGCAAAGAGGATTCCCATGAAGACTTCACCTGTTTCATGGTGTTGAAGTGTCCATGCCAAATTGTAACAAAATCCTCCATTTCATCTACTTACTTACAGTCAAGTGCACTTATCAGGCCTTCTGCTTCTTTGTCATTTCTTTGCGCGAAATCAATGATTGGTGCAAGGTAGCACTATAGCTCTAGAAGACTAAGAGATCGTTTATCCTCTTCCTCTTTTAACTCTTTGATTTTGTGAGTTAAATTTTTGACATTTCCACTAAAGGTCATTGCAGAGCTTGTTAGAGGATCAAAAGAACCTATCAGATATTGGATTTCCCTTTGAATTTGAGCTCTTTTATCTTCAAGATCTTTGATTAAATTAGTGAAGCTTGATGACTTGACCAATAATTGGCCAACTTCTTGTAGAATGGATTTGACCTCTTCAGTGTTGGTGGAGAGAGCAACTTTTTCAAATGATATGTGTTCCATTGAATTTTCACCTCTCTTTGTTTCATACTGTCTAACTGCAACTTTCTCTAGATCGGTTGCCTCTGAACCGATTTCTTTGACAAGAGTTCCCAACTGATCAATGATGGGTGCATTGTCATCAACGTCAATGTCAGGAATGAGATCAGACAAAATAGTTTTTGTAGTATTAAGAATTTTGGTCTTCTTTTTCTTTTCTCTAAGTTTTGCCTTTTCAGCTTGAAGTTCCATTTTTTCAAAAACTTTCATTAATTGTTTGGGGGTCATCTTCTTTATGTTGATTACAGAGTCTTCCTCTTCTTCCTCATTTGTTTCTTCATCCTTAACCTCAAAGCTAGTTGCAGTAGTGAATTTAACTTTCTTATTTTCACTCTCCTTTTCTAAATCTAACTTCTTCTTTACCAAAGGAGTGTCCACCACTGTTTTCTTGATCTCCTCTATTTTTGTCATCTCTTCTTTCTTCTTTTCTACTTCCTTATGTTTGCCTTCCTTCTCTTATGTTTCCTTTTTCTCTGATAAAAGGGGTTCATTGTCTATAGGATTTATTGTTAACGAAGTTCTGTGAGGTGTATCTTCATAAGATATATCTTCAACGATAACTTCATCTACACCGGGATGCTTGGTTTGAGTGGTTCCCTTTATCGGTGAAACAACAATATCAATAGTTTCAACGGTTTATTTATGTTCAACCAGTTTCCCTTCATCCTTACTCAGATTAGGAATATCTGACACAACATTACCGATGATATCATCAACTGGGAAAACATCAAAACCTTCAGTAGTGTCTTTGTCTTTACCTTTCCCTTTGTCAAAGGCAGCTGCACCTTGGTCCTATTTTGTTCCCTTTGCTATTTCTTCTTCAACTTCCTTTTGCTAGCTCAAGATTGTTTTCCATAAGGCAACACCCTCATCATGCACACCTTGGACATCTCCTACGGCCACTCTCCCTATCCTATTCCTTATTTTAAAGCATTGAATACATGCTTCTTCCAGTATAGATTCTTGATTATAACCAAGCTCATGTTGCACTTCCATGAGTTCTTTATCCTGTGCTCTTTCTCAATAGCTAAAGTTGTTTTCCATCTCCCTTCAATTTGATTTTGTAATTTTGATGGAACTATTCTATATAGTTCACTGGGATTTCTGCAGAACTTATGCATGTTCCACATAAGTGTGTCTTGAATTTTTCTTTTGTCCTCCTCATTACAGAGGGGATATTTTCTCCCAACACCAGATAGACCTCCAAACTCTTTGATCCCATGGACCAATTCATCAATAGTTGGAAGTACATTTCTACCACTTCTTCTGACTTCTTTTATTTCCACATCAAATTAGGTGTTAGTGTTATCACCCTCCTTTTCATCTTTCTTTGGCTTCTTATTAGCCTCTGTGTCAACTGTCCCTTCATGCTTTTTCTTCCTTGCATATGTTACTCCTATCGGTCTATCTTTACTTGGCTAAGATGTAGGAGTATCTGTTTCCTTTTCTTTTGTGTATGATGCTACCTTGTTGGTTGCAGTACCCTTGGGTTTTGCCTTTGACATTTCCTTCTTTTCCCCCATTTGTTCTTTAACTTTGGTTGATTCGACCCTTGTTTGTTCACTAGTACTAGTGGAAGTAGTGGCACCAGATACTTCTCCATACTTTTTGTCTAGTGTATCAATCATTGTTCTTACTTTCCTTTGTATGATTGGCTCCTTAAGTTCCTGTTTTATTTTGGAGCTTGCCTCCTCATAAGTTCCAAATTTATTTGCTTTTCTGTCTATTGGTTTAGACAATAACATGTTTGCATACACCTTAGTAATGTCTACTCCGACCTCATAACCCATAGTAGGTACCCAAAAGGTTTTGGGTTGGACTGCTTGAATAATGCAACAATCAGTGTCTACAAGAAAGCAAATGTTATATTTGTACTTCTGAACTATACTGGTTGGGATTATTTCTCTTTTGTGCATTCTGGTTTGAAATTCCTTAAAATATCCCCATGTGGTTTCTCCAAACCTATCTCCTAAATCCCTAATCATCTCACCTATCTGAACCATGATAGGTTTTCTTCAGACAATACTACATCACCCTTACCGGGAAAGAAGTTTTTCACATAGAAAAATATACATACCAGTAATGAGCCATATTTGAATGATTTCTTCTTGTCCTTCTTAATTTGCTCCATGTTAACCAGAAATTGACTTCTGATCATCTCATAGATATCATATGTTGCATCCTCCTTGATGATTCGAAAGGCTGCATGAATAGCACCGCTCGACACACTATTCATGCGGCTTGATTGATAGACCTTATAACCCAACATTGCGGAAGAAAACCCCACTTCTGCATCCTCAATATGAGTGATTGTCATTGCTCTCCTGTCACATCAGGATTGAGTCAACTGGGTGACTTTAGTGGACAATATTGTTCTTAGGGTTAGTGCTTCACTGGTTGCGCTAAACCCTGTTACTATTTGAATTACATCTTTTGTAATCTTGATCGGTGCTTCTGCTTCCAGCCATAGAAATTGATCATGCACTCTACTTAATAAATACCTAACCCAAGAAACATGAAATTGATCAGGAAAATCAACAACATTTGACAAACCCTTGGTCTTCAGATGCAAATATTTTTCCTTCAACAAATCATGATTATAGAACCCTTTGAATTCACTCCGAATAAATTTGTCTCCAAGTTCTTCAAGATTGCAATAGATGACTGAGCGAATATCTTCAACAAGTAACACACCGGAGGGCACATATGATAGGGCATCGATCAGCTCAATCTCTCCAGCCTTCATAGGATGCATTTTGAACTCGGGTTGTGGTTCCTTAAGTGCTTCAACAAATACAAGAGTCGATACAGAAGCTACCATGATTAACTTCAAACAATTTTTTCAAAACAGGGTTTGAATACCTAGAATAACTTCTCCTCTAGGGTTGCCAATCACCACTATAACGATGCTTGATCTCTTTGCACAAATAGCACTAGCAAGATTTTGATCACCTTAGGTCACATGAGAGCTCAAGAATGTTCACAATAAAGCAAGGTAAATGAAATGTATTGACATTTCTTTATTTATCCATTAAGGTTTATTGGTGCTTCAATGCAATGGCTAGCTAGTGTAATTTTGACCATTTACAACTTAACGTACACCGATTTACTTTTTACTGGTTGCTTGTTACTGATACTAGTACACAAACAACATTTACACTAAACCTCAAAACATTTACCAAATAAGAGTTTTAAACAAACTTTTATGCATCTAAACTATGCAGATAGACATAACCTCATATCAGTCGAGGGGACTCAATAATGATCTTACCATATGTGCTCCTCCTAAGCATCGGTATTCCTGGTTTGAAGAGGAACTGTCATTACCGATGGATGATAAGTTTGTCTCAGAATGAATTTCTCCTTCTTTTATTTCTTGCTTCTTAATCTATGTCTTTTTCATTTCAGTCCTCACTTCTTCCATTTTCTTCTTTCCTTTCAGGTCATTTTTCCCTTTCTTCTTGTCAAAATGGTTCCTGTCTTCAGACAAGTTATAGGATCAGTTCCTACATTCTCTGGCTAAGTGAATGATCTTATGGCAATTGAAGCATGCCATACCAGTTGTCCTCCATGGTCCTGCATTATTTTGCTAACCCATTATCATTCTGCAATTTGCTCCACCATGACCAAAATTACCACAAGTGAAACATGTGGCATTGAATTGATTACTCCTTTTATTAGGGCTAACTGGTTTGAATGGTGATCTTGATACATTTGAATTGAACATGCATTCTTTAGCTTTGTGTCCATATTTATTGCATGTAAAGCAATATCCTTTAAATCTTCTTCTATTTGACATGCTGCTAGATTGAGATCTACACTCATAAACAATGTGACCATACTTGTGATAATTATGGTAGTAACTATCAAAGGTGAAAGACTTCTTTTGACTAACCGATTGATTTCTATAGACATCAGACTTATGAACCAATTTACCACAATGATTACAAGAAGATTTAGAAAACTTCATACCTTCCATTCCTGAATTGTTCCTTTTATTATCCTTCATCCTTTTGGATTTAGATGATTCTCCAGTTTCCATAGGACTTGTACTGGAGTAACCAAGACCGGTTGTCTCCTTTGTTTTCCTCTGAGCTTTTAATTGTTCATCTATCTTCTCAGAGCTTTAATTAATTTTCCTCAGCTTTTCATTTCTCTCATTTGCAACTTTCAACTCATTTTTGAGTTGTTCAATCTCTTTCATCATCTTCTCCTTTTCCTCTACATTGTCATGCAAATGCTCATGTATGTATTCATTCTAATGAGTAAGAATTCAGATTTCTTCATCTTTTTCAATGATGATTGCATCATTTTCTCTTAGGGATTCTTCAACAAGCCTTTTGGTTTTTTCAGCTTTTGACAAAGCTTCTTTTGCATCTCTTTTTCTTTCATCTGCTTTTCTGCTGGCTTCTAGTGTTTTAGTCATTCTCAGGGGCTAAATTTCATGTTCTCTCTTTAGACATGTGATTTCTTCAGTCAACTTCTTGTTCTTTTCCATTAGTTTTGAGACTGCTTCTTCTACATCTTCAGATCCACTCTGTTCAGAGAGTTGATCTATGATATCCCGACTCTCATTTAGTTGTAGAGCTAGTTCCTTTCTTTTAGCAAGATATTTTCTCAGTCTCTCTTTTAGCTAAGCAATAATTTCATTGGCTTCATCAATCTACTTCTGATACCGGTATTCCTCCATAATCTTTTCCTCAAGCTATCAAGCTTTTCTTCAGAGGACCAAGGCTTTGATACCAGTTGTTAGTATTAATCAATGACTGAGAGGTGGGGTGAATCAATCAAAACAATTTATACACAATTCAAAAATTAAAACTGACCAGTCTGCATCTATCCTTCCAAAACTACTTAAACATTGCATAAATCATGAAAGAAGAGAACATCAAATAAAAGAGATTTACATGCACAAATAATCATCACATAAAACTAGCAATTATACATGGAAACCCTCAGTTAGAGGGAGAAAACCATTATGGGGATAACCCACAATCTCTTTTACTGCAGTGAAAAAAGAGTACCATGTTAAGAGCTTACAATGAGTTCTTTCTGAGAACATCACCCTGTTAGAAGTGACTGGTATCCGGTTAAGAATACCTTAGAACTTGTTAAAGTTAACTTGCTAGAGGATTTTACAACTTTGTATCTGAAGTGGCTCGGTTAAGAGATTTTACATAAAGAACCGGTTAAGGTTTACCCTATTAAGGGATTTACAATGCTCCAATTTTTAGAAGGTAACAAAGATGATTGATCTGTTTGATAACACTACCTCTATCTCATAGGTCCACTTTGCATGCTCTATTCTTCTGATCAATGTCGGCTTCACCGATTCATACCTCTATCTAGTGCACTCTATTCTACTCCCCCTATTTACATTCACACAAATCTTTTTCACATTGACAACAACAACTATCAGAATAAATGATGTGAATATATTAGCCTTTAGTTATGGTGCCAACTTTCCCTCCAAAAATCAGATTTTAAATTGTGTTATCGCACCTCAAATTACTCTCCAAAAATCATTCTAGGAATATCGGTCAAGACAGTCGTTCTTGCCGATAAGCCCGCCGGTTGAAAAGAGAAGATTGTTGGTTCAATTGAATGTTATCTGGGTCTATTGGTTGAGACTCCTTTATTGGCGGTTGTTGCCCATGTACCGGTCCAATTATGCTTAACCGGTTACCTCTTGTATACCGGTCTAGTCACTTCTTAGCCGGTTACCTCCTATATACAGGTCTACTCACTACTTAGCCAATTAACCTTTGTATACCGGTCTGGTCACTACTTATCCGGTTAACCCCTGTGTAGACACCTAAAAATGTCTCATGGATCATGTACTAATTATTCCTCTAATTAATTAAATAATCTTTATTATTTAATTAAGTTAATTAATCTTATTCCTCTAATTCTTCTATTTCTTCTATTTTCTTCTAATTTCACATTTCCTCATCATCTTATTAATTATTCTATTTTCCTATTCTTTAATCATTTTAATCATTTTCTAATATTAAATTAATTGTGGTTAATTCCCCAATTTAAATAATCTTTATTATTTAAATAAATTGCTAATTATTCAATTTCTATCTCCAAATTATCTAATCATTCAACCCTCTTCTAAATATTAATTATTTAATTAATTGTGATTTAATCCTTTAAATTAAATAATCTTTATTATTTAATTAAAGTCCATTTCTAAAATAATTAAATAGTTTCTTTAAATTATTTAATTAATTAATTCTTCCATTTCCAAATCCCCAAATTCTAATTTCATTTAATTTCATATTCTTCTAATTTCTTCCAAATTCAAATACATGTGCATGATTTCAAAAACCAAATTGAAAATCAAAGTTAAGTTCTAAATATATTCAAATACTAAATTGAATTAATAAATTCAATTGTTTGAATTAAAATCTCATGCAAAGATTAAATTAATAATCTAAATCTAAATGCAAGCACATGCTAAATTAATTCAATCAATCAATTAATTAATTAAATCATTTATCTCTTCAACTTCTATTTCCATCTTTCAGTTAGCTTTTTCTAAATTAAGCTCTCTGTGTCATCCTCTTTATTTCCTCCAATCATTCTTTTTCTTCCTTCAAGTAACTCTTTCATCAATCAGTTGACTCCATTAATCTATTCAATCTATTGAGTTTCACTCCTACAATCACCAGTTCAACTATCAATTTTCATTTGAGCTCAACTAAGTTCACACCTCTTGATCAATCTGCTCCACCTTTCAATCAATATTCTCCAAAGATCTATGAATTGAGCATCCAATCTCCATTTTCAACAATCACGAACTTTGAATCTTTGTGTCACTTGTAGGTTACTAGCGCAATATCTGAGAGCCATCATACCACAAAGAGGAGAAAAGCAATGGAAGTTCTACGCAGTCATGAAATAGGGAGTTTTTATTGATGATTTATAATTCCTATTTCTTAATTGCGTTATTTCATTGTATTGTTTGTTAAATTCTGATTAGGATAGAGATTCATGATTTCCCTTGTTTCTAATTGATTACTTTGCTAATAGAAGATGAATTTTGGATCCCACATTTTTGGTGAACCCGACGTGAACTAACAACAATTTAACCTTTTTTGTGTTCTGTGTGATTTTTGTAGATTGTGCGGATTATTCATTTTTTTTTTGCAGGTTGCATGAATTTCGAGAAAAGATTTTCTGTCATGCATTCGAGCTTACATCGTCACGCAATCGCATAGATAGTATCACGCATTCAACCCGTTGGGGTCATACATTCGTTCAGTCAGGATCACGTAATCGCCCTATCTAGATCACACAATTGCCTTGTCTAGATCACACAATCGCCCTTTCTGGATCACGCATTCTCAGGAAGCTTTGTTGTTTAATTTTTTTCTTCCGTCTGTTATCTGTTCTATTTAATTCTATCTTAAAATTGGTTAATCCAGGATCAATTTGCTTTTTATTTCATGATTAACACTGTTTATGGCAAGAAAAATTTAGTTCAAGATTTCAGGTTCAAGAAGGACGAAACAACAAAGGAGAGAAGCCAAACGATATCAAAAAGTTCTCTAGGCAGAAAAATTGATACAAGATTCGGAGGAACAATTGACGTTAGACATATATAATAGCCTAGTTCTTTCTTATACAGTTAAATATCATCTAATCAATATTGAATGGATAATGAGGGATTTGGCTAGGGCTTCACAATTGGTTTCGCAGGTTCCTAATCAGGTTTAGTTTTCTTGTATTTTTCTAATTTTCTTTTTTTTGTTGTCTGCATTTTGTCACGCAATCGAGTTGTTAGTGCTACGCAATCGATCAGACACCATCACACATTTGCTCTATCAGAATTATGCATTCCCTCTGTCAGATTTACACATTTGGTCTGTAGGTATCACACAATCGCTCAGGTAGTATTATGCAATCGCCTCTATCAAGTTTTGAGTTTCTATTTTTTTTGTTGGTTTAATTTTACTACTAATCTTCTGTTTACGGCCTGTGGCAGATTCACAAAGAGGATTAGAATAGTAATTTTGCATGCACACTTCACACTTCAATTTTAGTGCTTAAAATCAACACCAGTTAAAAAGGACATGCATGGATAATCTCACACTTTGTTGTTGGTGTTTAAAATGAACATGGGCTAAAATTGACATGCGTGTATCTCACACTTGGTTTTTAGTGCTTAAAAATCAAACAAATGGTTAAAATTGACATGTATGCCTTCATTCTTGGATTTGGTATTTAAAATTGACATGCACATGTGGATCTAACACCTAAATTTCGGCTATAAAATGAACGTGAATTAGGCTGTATTAGATTAAATCATTTTCTTATTTTAAGGTAAAGAACTTTTCACTGTGTTTGGGGTGGACCTACAATTGCACTAACTGACTTTCTACCAGCCATCGGGCTCTTGGGAGAAAGAAGGAAGGTGACAATGACATCCAATTTTTTTTTTTGTTCTACGTAGTGAGGGGTATCTTTGACTGGGGATTTCATCACCCCATAGAGGTACTTCAAATTGGGATGCATTAGGGATATCATCTCTCCCAGCGTACTCTCGAGCGGGTTTTTTGAGCCACTATATAAATATACTGGTCAGGTGGCTAGAGTGTTGAGTGAATTTGACGTATGTGGGGGCCTTCCCTGCACCAATAAGCTCAACTAAATCCTTAAGTGGCTTGCTCTGAGAATCCATCGTTGGATCGGGACCCCTTGAAACCTAATACTAAGAACCAATTTAGTTGCCAAAAATCCTACATTCAGTGGTTCCGGGAGTGCGGATCGTACCCCATAGATACCCTTCATCTACCTTACACTATGATACAGGAATCCCTCGGCTAAAAGATCCTCAGATCTTCGGGGTAAGAGAGACTGACATGCCCAAGAAGTGTGTGCCGTGGAGTGGAACCAATGTTGCCAGACTCTCTATTTGTTCATTTTGTCGGTATTTTATTGTAAGGGCCTCACTGAATGGTGTCCACTATCCAGCCTAAGATTGTATTCCATGCTTGTTTATGTATCGATGTGTTAGACCAGTATTGAGTCAGTCCCTTGGGCTATTTCAAGCCCTATCCCATGTATCTCCAAATTTTCTGAGATTGTATAAAAATTGAGTCAGTTAGCTATACATACCTACCATCAATTGTTCTCAGATTTGGAAAACTACAAAACATTGTCCTACACACGAAGTTACAGAAAACAAAGTCCATTTTGAAACCAAAACTCAAAAGTCCTTTCATACTTATGACCATAGCCAGTCCCTTACATAGTCTTTTGCATAGTCCCAATTACATCCTCATTATCGTCCTATGTCTTTTGCATAAGTACCACTTACATCCTCATTATCATCCTACATCTTTTGCTTAGTCCTCATTCATGTCTTCATTATTGTCCATAGTCCTTACATAGTCCCACATATGTCCTCATTATCATCCTACATCTTTTGCATAGTCCCACTTACGTCCTCATTATCATCCTATGTCCTTGCATAGTCCTTATATAGTCCTCATTATCATCCTCATATACGTCCTTGTTTAGATCTCATATACGTCTGTCTTAGTTCATCATCATTTGCATAATCATCCTAGAAAGTCATACCCCAAACGTCCAAAACACAATCAAAGGATCAGTCAAACTCAACCTCAACTCAAACAAGTTGGTCAACAAATCAAGCATAGTCACAATCAGAGAAATGGAGAAAATATCTTACATGTTGTGATCCTAGGTCGAAACCAAACAAGAGAACATCATGGATTGGAATTATACATTTCATAGGGAAGGTAGAGGATTCATCCCTTCCATTCCTATTCCATTGCCATCCATAGAAATATTAGCTCAACAAATCAAAACTTGGCAACAACAAGTGACAAACATGGCTAGTCCTGACAACCATAGGGGCTGGTTAGAAAACATGATGAGAGAAGTGAGGGCCATGAGGGGATCAGTATCAAACCAACCTTATAATTCTTGTGAGACCATTCAAACATGCCAACCTTCATTCTTCAACAAAATCATTCCTACCTCAGTTCAACAAACATTAGAGTCATGTAAACCTTCTTTTTCTTTCAACACACTACATCAATCATACCAATCACATCAACCCAACATTCAAACCCCTTTCAGCCAAAATCAAACCCCATTCAACCAAATTCCAAATCAAAATTCATATCAACCCAACATTCAAACATCCTTCAAACAAAATCAAACCTCATTCAACCAACGTCCAAATCAAAATTCATATCAACCGAACATTCTAACCTCGTTCAACCAAAATCACACCCCTTTTAACCAAAGTCCAAATAAAAATTCATTCAACCAAAATCAAACCTTTTTCAACCAAAATCAAACCTCTTTCACCCAAAATCATACTCCTTTCAACCAAAATCAAACATCTGTCACCCAAAATCATACTCCTTTCAACCAAAGCCCAAATCAACCATATCTATCCACCATTTCATCATCCCCTAAAATCACACAAGACCAATCCATGCCATCTCTATCTAATAACACAACCTCCCAATCACTATCCATCGTACAAATCCAATCTAATTCATGTCATGATTCAGAGGATCTCATTCAAAATCCTTCTTCATCAAGCCAAAATGTTGAAACATTCCAAGAATCTCCCATGAATTTCCAAACTCCTTCCCCATGTCAAGAGGATGATTTAAAATCAGAAGAAATGAATCGTGAAACAAATCAAGATCAAGAACAACCACTTCCATCCTACCCAATTTTTGATCAAGATCCCACCAACCTAGAATCGTATGATGATCCCCTTTCTCTTTTCTATTCCATTCATAATGACACCCTTTCATCTCAAGAACAAAGTGTCCTTTCAAGTCCCATCCAACATATACCTCCTAAATAAGATCAAGACATCCCTTCCATCCTCCCTAATAATCCCTTTACAAACCAAGATCAAATCATACTTTACCTTCATGCCCTAAACAAGATCCCATTATTTCTCCAAATCCTAAACAAGGTCCCTCCATCCCTTCATCTCCATGTCATAGTCCTCCATGTTCTTCACAAATTTTCCTCTCAAACAAACTTACCATTTCTCCTTGTGATCCCAATCCCTCTACATAAGTTGTTCATGAACCCCTTATTAATGAAATCACCAATCCAGATCATACTACACAGAACAACTTGTCAATAATTGTATGTGTGTCATCATCAAATGCCATGACAGAAACAAGCATAACACCAACTAATGAGATCGACATCTGGTTGACTTCATCATACTCTTCAAGTGCATCAATAAAAATAGGCATAAAACTCGCTCGTGTCATAACTTTGAAACCAATTTGTCTCATACACCTGCACTTGAATGACCGGGGGCAAGAGAACCTACCACTATTGGATTTCTTTGAAAATGATAAGGCTATACCTGAATTCAGGGGTTCCATAGCTGGATTTCCCTTTGATGATCCACAGAATAAATAAAAAAAGAAAATCAACATTGGAGATGCTGAACATATACACCCATCTGAGTCCTTATATCCTATTGAAAAAGACAGCTTTATCTGACTCTTCAAACAAAGATCAATGAACTACCTACACAAATATTATACCTAAAGGTTGGGTTAGTTTAGGTTTTACTTTCTGCATTTCATATCATTTTATTCAAACCACTACATCACATATAGTCTCTTTCTAAGAACATCATATTCAAAAGTCGCATTCTCAAAGTTTTTGTATTTTCATATAGAAACATAAATAAAACAAGGCAATTATTCAAGTTTATCATCTATTTGCATCTAAGGAAAACAAGGGTCGTCTCCTTTCTTAGATATTCAGACATGAAGTCTTTGATGTTATAAACTCATTCATTCTCAACATTACCCTGTGACGACACTTTACTTATGGTTGGGTAACAATTTCACTATTTGAGACTTGTTAACCCACAATCTATCAATTTCTATATCTCACACATTAAGAAGATCTCTAATTCATTCTAGACACCTAGTTGATCATATGACTAGTAAAAAATCTAAAATTCTACTTCAGTGTCATTGTAATTGTCACACCCAAGTAGGTTTCATTACTTACAAGTCAAGGCAAGAAAATAAAAAAGAAAAAGAGTTATGCCAAATATCCATCTCAAGGCAAAAGAGAAATGATATATAATTGAAATATCATGTATACAAATGCGATAAAAAGCTTGACTATGGGAACATACAAGTAACTCCATCAGGGCTATGAACGCCTACTGGAAATGGAGCAATATCTGAGAAATTACAATCTACAACCTTGTCGGAGCTCTCAAGGCTTGCTGGTAGTGAGGCTCTATTCGGGATGCTTTTGAAGTTAGAAAAACCATGTAGCTAGTCATATAGGATACTAAGGATCTTTAGTGAACATAAGAGCGGGAATTAACGCATTTGCACACACATGGGCAAAAGAAGATCAAAGTTTCAAGAACCAATGGAGAAGTTTTCCGCGTCTCCATTTGTAAATCCCAGTCACTAAGTGTGTTGAGATGAATGTTCCCAAGGACCTTAGAGATCGATTGACCGCTTGTCTATAAAATATTTTGCACCTCCATTTCAATAGGTGTATTACAAATGCAAAAACAAAGACAATCAACCTTGTTCGAATAGGAAATGCATCTTCATCCTGCATATTGCATTCACACAGGTCATCTCAAAAATTCATTTGTCTCCACATACATTCTGTAGATCATCATGTCATATAGGTCTGCACACTGGGGGCAAAACTGAAAAAATCCTAAAATCATATAAAGTCCTGAAAAAATCCAAAAAAATCATATAAAGTCTTGAAAAAATCCAAAAATCAAATAAAGTCTTGAAAATCATCCAAAAAATCATTTAAAGTCCTGAAAAAATCATCCAAAAAATCATATAAAGTCCTGAAAAAATCATCCAAAAACATTCAGATAAAGTCCTGAAAAAATCCAAAAAACAATGAAAAAACTCAAAATCCAAAAACAATGAAAAACTCAAAATTCAAAAATAATGAAAAATAAAAATCCAAAAACATTCAAATATCGATCCACATAATCCAAAAACATCGAAAAAAGCTCTTGGAAAAGAACTAAAAATAAAAAATCAATCAATCAAAAACTTGCAATAACATGTCTTGTGAGAAACAAATACCCTAGCAGATATCTAGCAAACACTTCGCACGAAGTTAACAAAGGATACGATTATCTAGTCAAACATCTGCAATCAACTAATCAAACTGTCTTATCAATCGTATCATATCCGTATCAACGTGATCATTATCTTGTCTTAAATAGAAGAGGATACACTCGAAATTAGACAGGTTAGTCTTAAATGGGGTTTGCAACTTTCTGAGATCAGATATTATCAACCATAACATCAAACAACTAAGAACGAAGGCACAAGGTCAGTATAGTTGCTGAATTTTGTCCGTGTCAGTCTTTATCTTTTATCATTTGGCGACAGATTATGTTCCTATGCTACTCAAGGATGTCCACAAGTGACTAGAGGAGCTATGATGGGCATTATCTTTTTCTTTGTTTGCTACTTGTCTGCTACGTGTTTGTTTCTTCAATGAGATATCTTTTCATCTTGGTTCCTTATACCCTGATGTGCTAAGCTCCATTGTTCAATAATAAGGCTTATTGATGAATATATATATTAACGCAATAAAATATGTGACACAGATTCGCGATTCATTCAATTTCATTCTCATCTTCATCTCATTTGCTTCTTGCTAGTTTGCTGATTCTTTTCTCATCATCTCTTTCTTAATCATTTTCTATCATCTAAAATTGTTCTATTTCATTCTTTCATCAATCTATTCTCTCATATTCTATCTCAATGTCATATTCACATCACCTATCCCTATCTCTAATCAGCTAACCATTTTTCTTCCTTTCATCTCACATTCTTCTTTTTTTGAGAGATCATTCATGTCTTTAATGCACAAACAATCTCTCAAGGGGGCATTACACCCTAAGTATCACTGAGGCATACTGGGGCAGGAAATTTTTCATTTTCTTTGAAACAACATCATTTCAACATTGTCTCAAAGAGGGGCAAATGTAGACACCTAAAAATGTCTCATGGATCATGTACTAATTATTTCTCTAATTAATTAAATAATCTTTATTATTTAATTAAGTTAATTAATCTTATTCTTCTTATTCTTCTATTTCTTCTATTTTCTTCTAATTTCACATTTCCTCACCATCTTATTAATTATTCTATTTTCCTATTCTTTAATCATTTTAATCATTTTCTAATATTAAATTAATTGTGGTTAATTCCCCAATTTAAATAATCTTTATTATTTAAATAAATTGCTAATTATTCAATTTCTATCTCCAAATTATCTAATCATTCAACCCTCTTCTAAATATTAATTAAATATTTATTATTTAATTAATTGTGATTTAATCCTTTAAATTAAATAATCTTTATTATTTAATTAAAGTCCATTTCTAAAATAATTAAATAGTTTATTTAAATTATTTAATTAATTAATTCTAATTAATTCTTCCATTTCCAAATCCCCAAATTCTAATTTCATATTCTTCTAATTTCTTCCAAATTCAAATACATGTGCATGATTTCAAAAACCAAATTGAAAATCAAAGTTAAGTTCTAAATATATTCAAATACTAAATTGAATTAATAAATTCAATTGTTTGAATTAAAATCTCATGCAAAGATTAAATTAATAATCTAAACCTAAATGCAAGCACATGCTAAATTAATTAATTAAATCATTTATCTCTTCAACTTCTATTTCCATCTTTCAGTTAGCTTTTTCTAAATTAAGCTCTTTGTGTCATCCTCTTTATTTCCTCCAATCATTCTTTTTCTTCCTTCAGGTAACTCTTTCATGAATCAGTTGACTCCATCAATCTATTCAATCTATTGAGTTTCACTCCTACAATCACCAGTTCAACTATCAATTTTCATTTGAGCTCAACTAAGTTCACACCTCTTGATCAATCTGTTCCACCTTTCAATCAATATTCTCCAAAGATCTATAAATTGAGCATCCAATCTCCATTTTCAACAATCACGAACTTTGAATCTTTGTGTCACTTGCAGGTTACCAGCGCAATATCTGAGAGCCATCATACCACGAAGAGGAGAAGAGCAATGGAAGTTCTACGCAGTCACGAAATAGGGAGTTTTTATTGATGATTTATAATTCCTATTTCTTAATTGTGTTATTTCATTGTATTGTTTGTTAAATTCGAATTAGGATAGGGATTCATGATTTCCCTTGTTTCTAATTGATTACTTTGCTAATAGAAGATGAAATTTGCATCCCACACCCTGTATACCGCTCTACTCATTGTAGATAGGAATAAGGACTCTTGGTCTTCACCGGTTACCCTTTACTCCTTTATCGATGGATTGTGGAGACTTAGAAGATGATGTTGCCAACAATGACAACTGTTTCACTAGTCATACAAAATACATCATAATGCCAACAACAACTAATAATCCCCCTTCATATTCCTGAAGTGCCCATTTTGGCACAGGCAGGCAGTCGGGAGAGATAGCCATTCTTTCACTTGGTTCACATAATCCTTATTATATCTTTTTGAGAATCATCATATGTATCCAATATTCCTTTTTACTTCAATACTACTCCATTACCTTATTTTTCCACAATATTCAAAGGATTGCTTGTGCAAACAATCTCTTGAGCACTCCATTACTCTCATTCATTATCTATTTGAACTCTGACATTACCCATAAAAAAACTTCGCCAATTCTAAAGCAGAAGGATGCATTTTTTAGCTTTCATGTGCTAGCCTTATGGGTTGTTTCTATCTTGTACTAATTTTCTATGTATGTTAGAGTTACTGTTGGGATCCAAGAACATTGAGAGGGGGGGGGGGGGGGGGGTGAATCAGTGTTCTGTCGGAATGCTAAAATTTAACCTTATTAACACAGCAACTTAGCAATTGACAAACATAAAAGAAGATAACAATAAGTAATATTGCAACCACATAGATGAACACAATAACACCACATATTTATATGTGGAAAACCTCAATGAGGAAAAACCACGGTGGGATTAGAGACCCACAATATCTATCCACTAATCAAATGAATAAATATTATAATAAGGGGTCTGTACATACAGGAAGGCCAACAGCCTAGAGTGCACTGTTCATCATAAAAGGAGTCTCACTGACTACAAAAAACATCAGACTACAATCTAGAATGAAGATTAAACTACAAGAATAACATCTCCTATGTCTGAGTACAGATCTGGTTTAAGCTCAATGCCAGAGGTCTTAAACCTCTTAAACAAACCCAATTCGATCACCTATGATCAAACAAACCTTTTGCATATGATTACAACTTTATTCACACATAGATAATCCCATAACCCATGACTGATGATCTACAAAGAGATCTTACATCATATTTATGCCAACCCAGGACCTAAACAATCAGGTTGACCACCTAAAAGATAATACAATTAATCCATTACATAAACCCACAAACCAATGATAAACCAAGTCGGCCTAAGACCGAAACAACATTAACCAAACAATAAATCGAACTAATAACGCATCAGGAGCATCCATCCACACGTTACATAAACCGGTCCATAACCTAGCAGAATAAGACCGGACCTAAAATAGGTCGCCATAAACCAAATAAAATACCACCGATCAATTGGAACACAAAAATGATAACCATTAGCATCCTGAAAAACCTTCTAGAAGCCGCACCAACACCACTTATTAAATTCATCAAAAGATCTTCAATAAAGATCTATCGATAGAACCCTTACCAGTAACCAAAAGGCTTACTAGAACATATGATAGCTTCCAGATCACCAAATCCCAAACCATTTGAATGTGACACGTATCTGAATAACATGAATGACCGAACCAAACCAATTCCACCAATCAGAACATACCAGAGATAAATCTCCTGATCGTCATCAAAGTCCAACCACTCTACCTGAACCCGGTAGACAACAAAACAACTAGTGTTGATATCAATGACAAACATCAATGCAACACATAACCAATTCCTCTAAATTGTCAATAATCTCCCCCTTTGGCATTGATGGCAACACTAGATGTGAAAAACATCCAAGTGCCAAGAAGTGCCAAACAAGTTTCCCCCAATGGAAGACATCCAATAAAATGATATAATTTCTGAAACAATTATCTCTGTACCAATTACCCATCCATAAATCTTAACTAAACTCCCCGAATGGGATACAACCCATGTAAAATTTTGTTCCTCCTCCTTGTGCCAACAATCTCCCCCATAGACTAATATCTCTGTTAAGCTCTATTTTTCACATGTATATCTCTCCCCCTTTGACATCAATTCCACAAATCTGACATAAACATCAAAGAAAAATCATAAAACCTCTAAACCACACAGCTGAATACTCCCCCATAGTAGTAGCACTATCTCATCAATCTAGATTGAATGATAGTTTTGATAATGCATACCAGACTGATCCTAATCCACATCACTCAAGTCTCAACAGGAGGGGCAGAGACCCCCAATATTTCTCTAAAGTATTCAAATGATTCCTTGGGAAAAGGTTTAGTGAAGATATCTGCAATTTGCTCTTTAGTGTTCACATAAACCAATCTGACTTCATTTGCTTCCACCTTTTCCTTCAAAAAGTTATATTTGATTGATATATTCTTTGTCTTAGAATGAAATATTGGATTATTTGATATGTCAATAGCAATAGAGTTATCACAGTGAATAACTACCAGTTCATTACAATCCACCCTTATATCCTTCAACATTTACTTCATCCATAGAGCTTGTGTACAACTAGTAGCAGTAACAACATACTCAACTTCAATAGTAGATAAAGAAGTACATGACTATTTCTTGCTGATCCATGAAACAAGTTTGTTTCCAAGAAAGAAAAATTCACTGGATGTTCTTTTTTGGTTACCTATATCTCCATCCCAATCTGTATCTGAATATGTACATAGTGTATAAACCATAACCATACCTGAAAATCCTAGAAAATATCTGAAAATCCTAGCTATCAGGGAAAGGATTCAACATAATCAATTCCTTCCTTTTGAAAATATCCTTTGCAAACCAATCAATCCTTGTTCCTCACAACTTGACCATACTCATTCAATTTTATTCCTAAAAACCAATTTAGTTCCAATAACATTCTATCTAATCCAATTCCTCTTCTATAGCTCTCATCCAACATCCATCCTTACATGTTTCATCTACTGATGTAGTTAAATTATAGAAATTAAGCATACCTCATCAACTCCCAACCTTCTCCTTGTCCAATTATTTGATCTTCAGTTACTGTTGAATTTTCTGATACCGTTGGAGTAACTGGTTCAACATTTTGTTTTGGTAAAAGTGTTACCGGTTGAACTATGATCATTTCATTTCCATTTCTGGTTCTCTCTCATAAGTTCTGATCTAACCTTTGTACTGCTCATACACCTTGACATTAGCACTCTTCACAATTCTCTACAATCTCCTGTTATAACATCTATATGCTTTGCTTTCATTTGATTAACCAAAGAAATATTCCTTCATCACATCTAGAATCAAACTTCCAATTCACTACCAAAGGTTTTGAAATACTTAATAGTAGGTGTGTGAACAAACCATAACTCATAAGGTGACTTACCAATAAACCAAACCAGATCCAAGATCCAACACATCTTTGTTGGTTAACCTTTAAACTGACTACTCCAAAATCTGAAACAGGCTTTCAGACCACTACCAAGGGCAATGCAATATATGTCATCAATTTTCCTCCCTCTAAGGCAAATGCCTTGGATACTAGATGAGTTTCATGCTAGTGTAGGAACATTCTGCTATGTTGGTTGAGTAACCGGGGTATGTGCTTCAACCAGATGAACATTTGGGGCATTTGATTATGTCGATTGATCCTTAGACTTCATAACCCACTTCTTCTCATGCTTCTTCTGAATATCATCAACATTTTTCTTTCCCTTCTCATTAGATTTTTCATTCCTTGCTAGTAGGTTCTTGCTTATGCAAACTTTAGCAATATGTCCTACTTTGTTGCATCTATAACAAATGATATTGATTTTTTGAATTTCTTTATTGTAACCTTGATTATTTCTCAACCTACATTGATTATACATATGCCCAAACTTTCCACATGCATGACATTTCACATTCATTCTACAATTTGTTGTCCTATGACCGTACTTCTTGCAATTCAAAATTTGAACAATACCAGAATTATTGTTCTGATTGACTCTATTTCTGCATTGACTTGCCATATAACCAAACTTATTGCAAACAAAGCATCTACCATTAAATTTATGTGCATTTGGTTGCCTTACCAATGATCTCTGATTCTGGTTGTCTAATGAATTCTCCTGATTGTTCTTTTGACTGGATGTATCATCCTGATTTGTAGTACCAGAGCTTTCACCATGCTCAAATCCAAGACCTCTAGTGTCTCCACTGTCCCTCTGATTCTTCAATAATTCATCAAGCTTAGAAGAACTAACCTTGAAATTATCTTTGTATTTATTTGCAACATCCAAATCACTTCTTAGGGTTGTCACCATTATCTCCAACTCTTGCTCATTGTTTTGTGATTGCACCAATTCCGTTCTCAATATATCATTCTCATGCGCCAACCTAATGCATTCCTCAGATTTGTCTTTAAGAGATTTAGCAAGATTTTCTTCATTCTTCTTCTGATCTTCAATCTCCTTAGACATCCTCATAGTTAGGGCTTTCATTTCATTCTTCATGACACAATTTTCCTGACTTATCTTTTGACATAGTTCCTTTAAAGCATTCTTCTCTCCATCATCCTAATTTTGTAATTGATCACCTAGTTCCTTCCTTTTAGCTTATGCAGATGACAACCTCTCATGCAGAGTAAAAATGAAGTCCTTCGTAGATCTCAACTCATCTTGCAACTTCATGTTCCTCAACCTTTCAACATCATAGCCCTCAAGAGCTACTTGAAGTTCCTTCCTCAAACTTATCTCCATAGATTCCGAATACAGGATCTTCCTCAAGCTGTTAGACTTACTCCAAGGCACCTGGATTTGATACCAATTCTTGGGATCCAAGAACACTGAGACGGGGGGGTAACACAACAACTCAGAAACTGGTAAACATAAAAGTAGATATCAATAAGTAATAATGCAACCACACAGATGCATATTTATAAATGGAAAACCTCAATGAGGAAAAACCATGATGCGATTGTAGACCCACAATATCTATCCACTGATTAGATGAATAAATATCACAATAAGGGGTCTGCACATGCATGAAGGCCAACATCCTAGAGTGCACCGATCATCATAAAATGAGTCTCGCTGACTACAGAAAACATCAGACTACAATCTAAAATGAAGATTGAACTGGAAGAATAGCATCTCCTATGCCTAAGTACAGTTTCGGTTTAAGATCAATGCTGGAGGTCTTAAACATCTTACACAAACCCAATTCAATCACCTATGATCGACCAAACCTTTTGCATATGATTACAACTATATTCTCACATAGATAATCACATAACCCATGGTTGATGATCTACAAAGAGCTCTTACATCATATTTATACCAACCTGGGACCTAAACAATTAGGTCGGCCACCTAAAAGATAATACAATTAATTCATTACGTAAACCTACAAACCAATGATAAACCAAGTCGGTCTAAGACCAAAGCAACATTAACCAAACAATAAATCCAACCGGTAACACATCGGGAGCATCCATCAACATGTTACATAAACCGGACCTAAAATAGGTCGCCATAAACCAAATGAAATACCACTGATCAACTGGAATACGAACATGATAACCATCATCATCTTGAAAACCTTATAGAAGCCACACCAACACCACTTATTGAATTCATCAAAAGATCTTCAATAAAACTCTGTCAGTAGAACCCTTACCGGTAACCAAAAGGTTTACTAGAACATATGATAGCTTCCGGATTACTAAATCCTAAACCAACTGAATGTGACACGCATCTGAATAACATGAATGACCGAACCAAACCAATTCCACCAATCGGAACATACCGAAGACAAATCTCCTGATCATCATCAAAGTCCAACCACTCTACTGGAACCTGATAGACAACAAAACAACTAGTGTTGACATCAATGACAAACATCAATGCAACACATAATCAATTCCTTAAAATTGCCAATAGTTACAAGTGTTGGCATATGTGCAGAGCTTGATGACATGATGATATTGTATGTTGTCATTGATGTGAATATGCTGAAGTATGAACTGGTATATGAAGTAAGCAAACTAGCAAGAGAACCGGTATGATATTGTGAACTGGTATATGTGAAAAAGTGAAGCAGTATGTTGGAATGAGAACCAGTATATAGGAAGTTTTGTATCGGGGTTTCATTTGGCATGACTACCGTTTAGTAGTCTCAGCTACAGGGTTTCCAGATGATGCATTCCAAGCCTGTGTGATTCAACCAATGACATATTGCGATAAAATTAGCATTGTAATGAAGATCAGATCGTGTTTCCATGTCAACCTTGTGCGCATGAAGGATTTACTTGAGGATCTTGGATGGAAATTGATCCTATCTACCTCAGGAATGTGTGAAGTCTCTGTAAATGGTGGAGAGCGCGTGATGGGTTATCAACTTCATGAAGTAGAAAAGAATGAACGTTGGAGAATGTCTTGAGATATGTTCAAGACTGTTGTATTCAATGCACTATGATTAATGGTCAGGATTGAACCAACTAAATTGTTAAACCTAAATGTTTAGGGTTTAGGGTTTATGCTACCAACCTATCTGTTTCCTATAAGGTCGATGATGCTTTTCATTTTGAAGTTGTTGGCAACTGTTATGTGTGTATCCAAGTGAAGAGACACTTGATTCTTTCTAGACTGGAGAAGTGTGTTGATACCTGTAGAGTGTGATTGCAGAAGCAAAGGAGCTAAAGAGGATCTGCCTTGGCATTATGTGCTGTTATTAGATCAGTGTATTACCTGTTGACTTCTAACCATTTCAGTAGTTGGAAAATCCCTTAACCGGGTAGCTTTAATAGGCTTTTGTATAAATCCTTTAACAGGGTGACTCAATTCAATGAGTCCTTCAAATACTCTTGCGAGGTAACCTTTAATAGGGTTCTAACCTTTAACCGGGTATTTAGCCATGCCTTAACCGGGTGATCCCTAGCAAGATCGGTTCCTAGAAGAACCTATTGTAGAAGACTTTAACCGGACTAGGCTCCTAACATAGAAGACTTCAGAAGAGTTCAAAGAACAGCTTGTGGGTATTCATCCCCATCATGGTTTTTCCCAGTTGGGTTTCCATGTGAAAAATCAGTGTGTCATGTGTAATGCTTTTCATGTGATGGTTTAGTGTTTTATGTTGCATGGTAATGCAAGTTGATTCAATGGTCATAAGCATTTTTGATGTATTACTTGCTTAAGCTTTTGGGTAAAATGGTGATAAGGTATTAGGTCTTGAATTGATCTAGGTGTTACTAGTTTATGTGTTTCATAGTCTCACTGTATTGTTACCGGTAGTGCTCTGATTTAGACCAGTGTTACTGTTTACTAGTTAAGTGTAGTCTTTGCAGTCAAAATGGTTAAGGGAAAGTTTTTTTTGCTTGTACTGATTCACCCCCCCCTCTCAGTACCGGTTTGGTACTAACTGTTCATCATTATTCATCAATTGGTATCAAAGCATCCTCTAGGTCCTCTGTGTTGTAAGCTTAATAGCTTGAGGAAAAGATCCTACTCTAATGATGAAGAGGGAAGGTCCAAAGTTTAATAGAGATAACTTTAAGATATGGAAGGACATAATGAAGGTCTACATTAGAAGCATGGGTGCTCAACACTGGAGCTATGTTGAGAATACTTATGTTATCCCTACTGGTACTCTCACTGATGATCAAAGAAGAGAAATTCAAGAGAATGGGCAAGTCATTGAAGCCCTAATCAATAGTTTATCTAACATTGAATTTATTGATGTTCAGGATAAAGACAATCCCAAAGAAGTATGGGATGCTCTAGAGAATATCTATGGTGGTGATGAGCATGCGAAACAAGTTAAGGAAGAGAGCCTTAGGGGAAAGTTTGAAGACATGCAGATGGTTGAAGGAGAGACCATTCAACAATATGGAATAAGAATCAAAACTGTTGTTGGAGATATCAAGAGTGCAAGAGATAAAATAGATGATTCCAGTATTGTTAGCAAAGCCTTGAGATCCTTGTTACCAGTCAATGCAATAAGGGTCATTGCTATTTAGGAGTTGAGGTCTATAGATAAGATTAAGGTATCCCTAGACTCCATCATTGCTAAGTTGATTGCATGTGAGCTAAATAATTATGATGGCAGTATTCAAAAGACTAAATAAGCCTTTAGAGCATCTGTTGCACCATCTAGAAAGGGAAAAGAAGCTAGTACCAATTGTGAACCAAGACAAAGTAGAGAAATGGATGATGAGGAGATCTTGATGGAATTTGAAGCTCTTCTTGCCAAGAGACTTCCTAAGGGAACTAGTAAATACAGAGGTAAGATCCCTTTGAAATTCTTTTCTTGCAATAGGATAGGACACATTTCTATAAACTATCCTAATGGTGATAATAAGGACAAACTAGAGAAGTTCAAGAAGTTCAAAGGAGGAAACATGAGAAACTGTTTTGTAGTAGTTGATGAAGGTGTCACTGATGAGGAATCAGAAGATGAAGAAAGTGAAGACATTGTGTTTGTAGCAGTTAAGGAAGATGTGTCAGACAAGAAGGCTCGTGTCTCCCACTTTGATAATTCCAATGAGTGGATTATTGATAGTGGTTGTTCTCACCACATGACTAGTGACCAGAGTAAGTTTATGTCTCTGGAAGAGTATGATGGTGGTGTGGTCCGATTTGGTAATGATGCACCATGCATGGTAAAAGGTAGAGGGTCCATCTCTCTAAATAGAAAAAGCAGTGCTGATAATGTATATTGGGTAGAAGGTCTCAGGCACAACCTTTTGAGTGTTGCCCACCTAAATGATAATGGACTCACTTTGGAATTCAAAGATGGAGTGTGAAAAATAAAAGGAAAGAGTGGTGAACTGATGGCCACCGATATGCAGACCAGAGGTAACTTATTTCAGCTGAATGCAAATATCAGTACATGTCTAATGGCTAAGTTTGATGATAGCTGGATATGGCATAGGAGACTCTTCCATATAAACTTTGATAATATTGTGAAGGCTAGTAAGATCAAGGCAGTTAGAGGATTGCCTATGCTGAGCAAACCGAAGAATCCTTTGTGTAGAGAGTGTCAACTAGGGAAAATGTTTTCCTCAACCTTCAAAGGTAAATCTTTCACTGTAGACAACTTACTTGGTCTTGTGCATACTGATTTGTGTGGTCCTATGAAAACTAGGAGTGTGCAGGAAGATAGGTACTTTATGATTCTCACTGATGACTGCTCAAGAATGATGTTGGTCACATTCTTGAAAGATAAGTCTGAAGCTTTTGGAAAGCTCAAAGATTTCAGAGCACTAGTCGAAAAGGAAAGTGGTAAGAAGATTAAGTGCCTAAGAACTGATCAAGGAGGAGAATTCACTTCAGGTGAATTCAACAAGTACTATGAAGAGAACCACATCAAGAGGAAACTGTTTGCCCCCCGGACTCCACAGTAGAATGGCCTAGCAGAGAGGAACAACTGGATTGTAGTTGAAGCAACCAGAACGATGCTGATTAAAGGGAAGGTTGCTCACACCTTCTGGAGAGAAGCGGTGAGCACTGCAGTCTACACTATGAACCGGGTACTCTTCAAGAAAGGTATGGATAAAACTCCTTATGATTATTGGACCGGTAAGACACCAGTGGTAAGCTACTTTAAAGTGTTTGGTAGCAAATTTTATATCGAGAGGAGTGAACATCAGAGCAAGTTTGATGCAAAATGTGATGAGGGAATATTCCTAGGGTATTCCACCAAGAGAAAAGCTCTCAAATGTTTCAACAATAAGACTTAGAGAATTGTTGAAAGTGTCAATGTTAGAATTGATGAAACCTTTGAGAAACCTGAGGAAACCGACAGTGAGAGAGTGGTAGATGAACCAGGTGTAACCTTCTGGGAACCAGTTGCAAAACAACCTAGTACTAATAATAGTGCTTCTATACTGGTAGATTCTATACTAGTAGATGTTGATGCTGATGAAGATGAGGATGAAGAAGAAAAGAAAGAGGAAACAACTAAGATCATTCCTAGGTATGTAAAGCTGAATCATGATCCAAAGCAGATTATAGGAGATAAGGATGCAGGAATTCTTACAAGAAGAAAGGTCAGAGAAAATTCTTGCATGATCTCTGAATTTTAAGCCTAAAACTGTTAAAGAGACACATAAAGATGAAGACTGGATCAAGGCAATGGAAGAGGAACTTGAACAGATAGTAAAGAATGGTACATGGTCTTTGGTACCCAGACTTGAGCATAAAAATGTCATTGGCACCAAATGGGTTTTCAGAAATAAGCTATATGAAGATGGTACAGTGGTAAGAAACAAAGCCAGACTGGTGTGTAAGGGATATGCTCAAGAAGAAGGCGAAGAATATGGAGAAACCTTTGCTCCAGTAGCTAGATTGGAAGGAGTTTGTATGCTTCTTGCATATGCAGCCTTCAAGGGATTCAAAGTATATCAAATGGATGTAAAATCTGCATTTTTGAATGTAATACTTGAAGAGGAGGTGTATATAGAGCAACCAGATGGGTTTTCCCTATCAGAAGACAGTGACATGGTGTGTAGGCTACATAAAGCCTTATATGGATTAAAACAGGCACCTAGAGCATGGTACGAACGCTTACACTCCCATCTTGTGAAGATTGGATTTGAAAGAACAAGTGAAGATAGCAATACCTATTTGAAGTCAAAAGGGGATCAGATTCTAATCTGTGAAGTATTTGTTGATGACATAATTTTTGGTGGAGATGACAAGATGAGTCATGATTTTGCAGATGAGATGAAGAAGGAATTTGAGATGTCACTTATAGGGGAGATTAAGTTCTTCATTGGACTACAGATTCAACAAATGCAAGATGGTATCTTTATCACTCAGTCCAAGTATGTCAAAGAGGTGTTGAAGACCTTTGGCATGGAAGATAGAAAACTGGTTGGTACACTGATGGTGACCAGTTGTAAATTATCAAAAGAGGATGACTCAGTGTTGGTGAATGAGAAGGAATACCGATCAATGATTAGTAAGTTGCACTATGTAGTACATAGCAGACCGAACATTGCACATGCGGTGGGCATTACTGCACGGTTCCAAAAAAGTCCAAGAGAATCCCACTTGGTAGCAGTCAAGTGGATTCTTAGATATCTAAAGGGAACTATTGACTATGGATTATGGTATCCATACAATAATGATTTCAACCTCAAAGTGTTTATAGATGCTGATTGGGCTGGTAATGTGGACGACCGGAAGAGCACAACCGGTGGTGCATTCTTTCTTGGTGGTAGACTAGTCTCATGGACGAGTAAGAAGCAGAGTTGTATCTCCCAGTCTACAATAGAAGCAGAATATGTTGTAGCATTTATGAACAACACCTAGACAATTTGGATGAATCATGTATTAAGTGGTTTCAAAGTTTCTGTATCTGAACCAGTGAGTATATTCTGTGACAACACAAGTGCAATTAATATTTCCAAGAATCCGGTTTTGCATGCTAGAACCAAGCACTTCAAGCTCAAGTATCATTTCTTGAGGGAGAAGGTTCAGAACAAAGAGGTTGTATTGGAACATGTTTCCAGTAAGGAGCAGTTAGCAGATATATTCACCAAGCCTCTACCAAAGGCTACATTTACCTATTTAAGAGGTGAATTAGGGGTGCTGCCCCTTCAAGAAGTGAACTAAAGGTGTGTACTCCACATCAGTAAGGTATTGCATTGATAAATATTTTTTCAGGATTGATGTGTTGAAGAATGCTACTCCTTAGGGGGAGCAACATAGTTGTTTGTGCCTCCACTTTAGCATTGTTGTCAAAGGGGGAGATGATGAGAAGTGGAGAAGATATATATGGTATTGGGGAGAAGATGTGAAGCAACGAGATATCTTTGTATATTTCCATCAATGCCAAAGGGGGAGATTGTTGGCATATGTGCAGAGCTTAATGACATGATGATATTGTATGTTGTCATTGATGTCAATATGCTGAAGTATGGACCGGTATATTGAAGTAAGCAAACTGGCAAGAGAATCAATATGATATTGTGAACCGGTATATGTGAAAAAGTGAAGCGGTATGTTGGAATGAGAACCGGTATATGTGAAAAAGTGAAGCGGTATGTTGGAATGAGAACCGGTATATGAGAAATTTTATATCGGGGTTTCATTTGGCATGACTACCGGTTGGTAGTCTTAGCTTTAGGGTTTCCGGTTGATGCATTCCAAGCTGTGTGATTCAACCGATGACATCTTGCGATAAAGTTAGCATTGTAATGAAGATCAGATCATGTTGCCATGTCAGCCTTGTGCGCATGAAGGATTTCCTTGAGGATCTTGCATGGAAATTGATCCTATCTACCTCGAGAATGTGCAAAGTTTCTGTAAATAGTGGAGAGCGCGTGATGGGTTATCAACTTCATGAAGCAGCAAAGAATGAATGTTGGAGAACGTCTTGAGATCTGTTCAAGACTATTGTATTCAATGCAGTATGATTAACAATTAGGATTGAACCGACTGAATTGTTAATCCTAAATGTTTAGGGTTTAGGGTCTATGCTATTGACCTATCTGTTTCCTATAAGGTTGATGATGTTTTTCATTTTGAAGTGGTTGGAAAATGTTACGTGTGTATTCAAGTGAAGAGACAATTGATTCTTGCTAGACTGGAGAAGTGTGTTGATACCTGTAGAGTGTGATTGCAGAAGCAAAGGAGCTAAAGAGGATCTGCCTTGGCATTGTGTGTTGTTATCAGATCAGTGTATTGCCTGTTGACTTCTAACCATTTCAACAGTTGGAAAATCCCTTAACTGGGTAGCTTTAACAAGCTTTTGTACAAATCCTTTAACAGGGTGACTCGATTCAATGAGTCCTTCAAATCCTCTTGTGAGGTAACCTTTAACGGGGTTCTAACCTTTAACCGGGTATTTATCCATCCCTTAACCGGGTGATCCCTAGCAGGATCGGTTTCTAGCAGAACCTATTGTAAAAGTCTTTAACCGAACTAGACTCCTAACAGAGCGGACTTCAGAAGAGTTCAAAGAACAACTTGTGGGTATTCATCCCCACCGTGGTTTTTCCCAATTGGGTTTCCACATAAAAAATCAGTGTGTCATGTGTAATGCTTTTCATGTGATGGTTTAGTGTTTTATGTTAAGTGGTAATGCAAGTTGATTCAATGGTCATAATTATTTATGATTTATTACTTGCTTAAGCTTTTGGGTGAAATGGTGATAAGGTATTAGGTTTTGAATTGATCTAGGTGTTACCGGTTTATGTGTTTCACAGTCTCATTGTGTTGTTACTGACAGTGCTCTGATTTAGACCGGTGTTACTGTTTACCAGTTAAGTGTAGTCTTTGCAGTCAAACTGGTTCAGGGAACATTTTTTTTCCTGCTGATTCACCCCCCCTCTCAGTACCGGTTTGGTACTAATTGTTCATCATTATTCATCAAAAAGCTCTAGTACTAGTGAGATTTCCCTATGATGAGATTATGATCTACATTAATATTTTTCTTCTATTCCCTCTATATCTATCCTAAAGTATTCTTTAGATTTTCTTGATATTTGATAGATAAAATTTCCTTAGATTGGATCCAGAAGAATTATTTGTGTAAGAGAAGCCCTTTCAGAAAAATATTGAAATGCATGCATTGAAATGATCATGTAAGATTCATATCATGTATGTGGCATCGTATGAGATGTTTTTGAAATGCTTCAAGCTAAATTAGCTGATGCAGTGTATTCTCTAGATGATTTCTTCTAAAAAGCTACCTAGTGATCCAAGTTTATCAATTGAGGGAAAATTAACAAAGTAGGAAATGCACATGGTAAGTACTTAAGACTAATATATGATTCAAAGTGTCAATGGTTTTGTGTTCAAGAAATTACCAAATGGTTCATATGAATAGTGGCAGCATGGTATGCAATTCTAGTTTCTAGAAGCTAGTCTTACCTTACCATCACATTGTTTTGTAAGGTTTGCCTATTTGTACGATACTGTTCAAATGCAAATATCATATCTAGGTTATAGATTAGGATAATTGGGGATTTAACTTACACAGTAATTTGAATAGGAAAAGCCAAAAGGTTTGCAGCTGCCAGCTTATGGTGATTCATGGTCCTTGCACCACTATGTTAAGCATAGTGTTTTATTTGCATAGAGCCCAAGGCAATATGTGACTTTAGTATTGGTTTATCTATGAATCACATTCAGTTTTCCATATGAAGCTGACGATTTTGCTTCTAAAATGGTGTTGATGAAAATTTGATGGAGCACATTGATAATAATAGCCAGGAATGTTTCTAATAATAGATAAAATGCTGGAATATTATTTTGTAGATAAGAATTGATCATATGGCCAAGGCTCTAGCAAGAACATTCCCGTTGGCTATTGTTGACACCATACAGTCTTTACCCCAATACCAATAAGTATATTTTATTTGGGTGGTTCTCTTTTTCAATGGTCATCTTAAAGTTATATTATTTACTAATTGGGTTTGGTAGCATGCAGAAGTGATAAATACTGCATTTGCAGTAATCAAAGACTTGAGCTTGAAATGCACTTGTCCAAATCATTTGTACAACATAGTTGTCTAAGGTTCCAAGCTAGGAGAGCTTGTTAAAGAAAAATTTTCAACCTTGACTTGTTATAACAAGTGCATAAAATAAATTTTGGAGTTGCTATATGATTTGTTCTTTTGGCGAACTCCTTCGGATCTTTTCTATGTTGGAGTTGTTTTGAAGATTTTTCTTCAGTATTTATCACACATTAAGAGGGCAGTGCAAATATTTAAGGTCATTGGTCTTGATATAAATTTTAACTAATTTTGATCTATCAATCCATTGTAATCATATGTTCAATCAACATGAATTGTGGAACCTTATTTATTGAGATTCTTATTGTAAACATTTTGTTTCTTGAGGACTGATGCTACTGGTGCAGGAGCACCTTCACAATTTTGGCTTGTTTGATCCTCATGGGATCAAGCATTGAATAAAGGACTATTGTAAGAGTCCAAGTGTGTGTTTTAGGTTTCATTATAGTTTAGGTTTATCTTAGAGTGGTTTAGATAATGTTACTCCAGTTTTGGCCCATAGTGTGTTGTAAGCCAAAAATGGCATTATAGTGAAAATGTGTTAAAAACCTTGTAACAAGCTTAGAAAGGAATTGGAGCAGGTCTAGTTAATGATTTGACACCATCTCAAATGGTTAGGTGGAAGATATTTGGCTTGTAAGCCAAAACAAAATGCACTGAGAGTCAAAAATTGCTAATGTTGTCAATCAATATTTTGACAAAAAGTGAGAAAATTTGTAAAAAATCTCATAACAAGGTAGCTATGGATGTCATGGTAGTGGAATGGTTTGAGTGGGCCTATATAAGGACACTCCAAACATTGTAAATAGGTTGGATTTTCAAGAAACAAGTTTTTGAATGCAAAAGAGAAAGCAATTTTCTGGTTTTTACTCTTATTTATGACCTTCATGCAGTCTGTACTAGGGCACATTAAGGCCATACTGTACCTACATAGGAGGTTGTACCTTGATGATTTGAAGCTCATAGAATTTTTGTTTGTTTATTTTTACTAGTTTTGAGTGTTGCAATAAATTGTTTTGTAAACTCACAGTTCACTGCCTTGTGAGGGTTTTTGGCTTTAAAAATGTATCCACTTGACTAAACCAAGCTTGGGATCCCATGGATGGTTTAGTTCAAGTGAAAATTCATTTTTTCAATGTATATATTTCATTTCTTGGCCAGGTTTGCAAGGAGAAAGTGCATTTAAGTTGAATCTAGGCAAGTTGGTGGTTTGTTGGAAAAGATAGTCCCAGAAAACATGCAGTCTGATATGGGGGTCATATCTCTGTACTCAACTGTTGGATCATCCTTAATTTTGGATATGTTGTAAAGGATCAAGTTTTTCATAATCTCATTGGAGCGATTATGTATTTTTTATCCAGTTAAAGAGTTATGGAACTCTGAGTATGGGTCTATCAAAGAGGGCAGTAAGAAGGTAGTTTTGGTTTTATTTAATCAAAGAGTTGTATGTGTTGAGTTAAATGGATAGGATGTAGTATGAATAGAGCCTTGAAGGTTGAAAGAGGGACTTAAGAGTCTTTAGTGTTGAATTTGTATATTTCCAAGTGCTTTAGGATCAAAGACACCATGTTTTATCATATGTCTATTTTAATATTGGCAAGCATGTGGAGTTTGGTGGACAACTAATGAGTTTTGACCATTGAGAGGTCTTGAGTGTGGGTGTTGGGTTGAGTTGATCCCATTGAAGTGTTATAGGAGTGTTTCCTATTTTTTTTGAGTGAGGTCTACCTTTCTCCACATCAAATTGGTATTAGAGCAAGCAAAAGGTCTGGGATATAGGGGTGAAGATGGAGTTAACAAAATATGAGAAAGAGATAGTAGGTGCTTACAAGAAGTGGAAAGAACTAATGTTTGGTGGAAAGACGAAAAGAGAGGAAGAAGAGTTGAGGAAACAAGAAGTAGAAAGAACGAAGAGACTAGAAGAAGAAAAGAAACGAGATGAGTTGAGAAGTTTAAGAAGGGCTTTAGAAGCAAATGAAGCAAGATTGAGGGAGCTTAAAGAGGAATTAGAGAAAAAGAGAAAGGAAGATGTTGAAGAAGCAGATGGTGCAGTAGTACACAATGGAAGTTTAGAGGAAGAAGTGACCCCAAGTACCATAGAAGGTGAAGTTGAAGAGGTAGACAATCCATTTAGTGACTTTGGGCAGCAGCTGCATGCTGAAGTGAAGAGTGAGCAGCAAAGAGTTGAAGAGGAACCTTATATGGTAAAGGTTCTTGAGGATGAGCAAGGGTTAGAGACTAATGTGGCTGAAGAACATGGTCTTTATCCTGATGATGGAGTTGTTGAACAGATTAGACAAGAAGAAGACATGGTACAAGGGTCACATGCAATTGAGAAGCCTATTGACAGGCTGGATATAGAGATAGTTGTTACTGATCATTATGTTGCTACAACGGTCTACATGCTTGAACACTATTAGATTGGTATTAGTCTTTATGAAGGTGTCATGACCTTTATGGGAGCAATGCTCTATCCTAGGTTACCTATGCATGACACCAAGCACATCTATTGGTTCCCACAAATGAGCACTTCTCCTCACTTTGAGATGAAGTTCATTGAGATTTCTCATATCTATTCATGGAGTTGTTCGTGGACTGAGAGTTTTTTGGAATGGTAGTTGATGGTATCATCTACACCTTGTGAGCAGCTACAACTATGGTGGATGTTGATTTTTGAAGCAAGGCCTAGAGTGAAGATGAAGGAAGGAGCTTTTTATTTGTCCATGTATGATGAAGCCGAAGACAAGTACATGCCAAAGGTCAAGATGAAACCTATTTGTTTTGCAAGCATCATTTGTTTTGCAGGTATCATTTCCAAGAGGACTTGAAACTTTTTCAATTTTGGGGAGTATGGTGTAGGAGCACCTTCACAATTTTGACTTGTTTGATCCCGATGAGATCAAGAATTGAATAAAGGACTATTGTAAGAGTCCAAGTGTGTTTTTTAGGTTTCATTATAGTTTAGGTTTATCTTAGAGTGGTTTAGATAATGTTACTCAAGTTTTCTTTCCAATTTGGCCCATAGTGCGTTGTAAGCCAAAAATGGTATTATAGTGAAAATGTGTTAAAAACCTTGTAACAAGCTTAGAAAGGAATTGGCGTAGGTCTATTTAATTATTTGACAACATCTCAAATGGTTAGGTGGAAGATATTTGGCTTGTAAGCGAAAAAAAAATGCACTGAGAGTCAAAAATTGCTAATGTTGTCAAGCAATATTTTGACAAAAAGTGAGAAAAGTTGTAAAAAATCTCATAACAAGGTAGTTATGGACGCCATGGTAGTGGAATGGTTTGAGTGGGCCTATTTAAGGACATTACAAACATTGTAAATAGGTTGGATTGGTATTAACAAGAAGAAGTTAATGAAATATGACTGTTTTTCATGCTTTTTGAGCAAAAATTGTTCTAACAGTCCGTACAGAGCACTATTTCTATACTGTTCTTTCATGGGAGTTTTTTTCATGGTTATATGAAGGTTTTTCATTCTTTGTGTTAGGGTTTTTATTGTGTTTTAGTTTATAAAAAAAAATCTTTTAGGTTTTGCCTGTTCGCTGCCCTGTCAAGGGTTTGAAGCTCTAAAATGTCACCACTTGACTAATCCAGGTTTGGGATCTCACATAATGGATTTAGTAAATTTTTCAATCATGTATATACTATACATATGCTCTATTGTGTGCCAAAAGTGTGGTTGGAAGAATAACTTGAGCGAATACTAGGCAAGTATTGGTTATTTGGCTAGTAGCATGAACAAAAACTCAAGATTTGCACCCAAAAGTAATTTGGAGTGAACAAATGAATGAGGAAAATGTCTAGACATGTGACCAAGTTTTTTTGGCATCTCCTTGAAGTGTTATAATAAGCTTGTTCCATTCAATCATTCTGATTTTGTAAACAAAACAGTGAGTTCACTGTTTTTGTGAATTATGCTTGTCAAATGCTTATGGAATGCTTCAAAAGCATCATCCAAGCCTTGTAACTGAGAAGAAATTGTAATAGGATATAAATAAATGTTTTAATACCTCATGGAGGTGTTTTTACAACTCAAAACTTTTCATTTTGTAGGTCCCAAAGTGTAATGTTTGTTGACTGGTAAAAGGGCAGTGATTTGACTGTCACAGTGACAGTTTTACTGATTTTTCAATTGTTTGCCAAGTGTTTGGCATAATTCTGCTCCAAAAAAGGTAGGGGAATATATAAATTTCTATGGTAGAGGTATCCAAGTAGTATGGGAGGATGAAATAAGTTTGATGGAGAGAATCTATGGTGGAAGCACCCAAACCCTCATGAAACCCTATGTTTAAGCCTAAAATGGTGGACAGTCATTAAACCACATTGAAGGAGTCCAAAACCAAAAAAATATCTTTTATTAGACCTAATAAACACTAACAAAATCATCCTCCATGGTCAAGAAGCCCATCATTGGGCAGAGTAAGCAAAAAAAGTGCCAATTAGGCCTCCACGGGCTAGTAGCCTTTTTGGGTTGCATAACACAAAAATGATAGTTTTTGAAAGAATGCTCAAACCCATTTGTAAGGAGGATTTGGGAACTTGTTAAACATTATGTGATCATCCTAAGACAATGAAACAAATTTCAAATGGATCCTTGGACAACATGCAACCCCTTTCAAGGTTTTGGATCCTTTGGTTGCCTAATTGAGTAAGCCAAGGCTATGGGCCTTAAACTAAGCTTTGAGCATCAAAACTGGAATAAAAACTTTCTACCCTTACTTGTCCATGAAAAAGACCCCTAAATAACTCTGAAACAGAGGGTTGAATGCCAAAGAACAGAGATTGAGGGCGTGTAGATGGGTGGAGTGAGAAATTTGAGTAGATTTTGAGCATGGGAGTGAGCCTTCACCAAAGGGGAGTTTGTTAGGAAAGTGATATATGATTTGCTTGGTACTATAACCACAAGAAGTACTTTATAAACATATACAACAAACTCAACAAGTCTTTGGGTAACAAATTGAACCTTCTTGAGCAAATTGGCCTTTTGAGCACTCTCCTAGCAAACTTCACAATTTTGGCTTGTTTGATCCTGATGGGATCAAGAATTGAATAAAGGACTATTGTAAGAGTCCAAGTGTGTGTTTTAGGTTTAATTATAGTTTAGGTTTATCTTAGAGTGGTTTAGATAATGTTACTCCAGTTTTGGCCCATAGTGCCTTGTAAGCCAAAAATGGCATTATAGTGAAAATGTGTTAAAAACCTTGTAACAAGCTTAGAAAGGAATTGGAGTAGGTCTATTTAATGATTTGACACAATCTCAAATGGTTAGGTGGAAGATATTTGGCTTGTAAGCCAAAACAAAATGCACTGAGAGTCAAAAATTGCTAATGTTGTCAAGCAATATTTTGACAAAAAGTGAGAAAAGTTGTAAAAAATCTCATAACAAGGTAGTTATGGACGCCATGGTAGTGGAATGGTTTGAGTGGGCCTATATAAGGACACTCCAAACATTGTAAATAGGTTGGATTTTCAAGAAACAAGTTTTTGAATGCAAAAGAGAAAGCAATTTTCTGGTTTTTACTCTTATTTATGACCTTCATGAGTTGTAGTCTGTACTAGGGCACATTAAGGCTGTATTGTACCAACATAGGAGGTTGTACCTTTATTATTTGAAGCTCATAGAATTTTTGTTTGTTTATTTTTACTAGTTTTGAGTGTTGCAATAAATTGTTTTGTAAACTCACAGTTCACTGCCCTGTGAGGGTTTTTGGCTTAAAAAATGTATCCACTTGACAAAACCAAGCTTGGGATCCCATGGATGGTTTAGGTAAAGTGAAAATTAATTTGTTCAATGTATATATTTCATTTCTTGGCCAGGTTTGCAAGGAGAAAGTGCATTTAAGTTGAAGCTAGGCAAGTTGGTGGTTTGTTGGAAAAGACAGTCCCAAAAAACATGCAATCTGATACGAGGGTCATATCTCCATACTCAACCATTGGATCATCCTTAATTTTGGATATGTTGTAAAGGATCAAGTTTTTCATAATCTCATTGGAGAGATTGTGGATTGTTTATGTAGTTAAAGAGTTATGGAACTCTGAGTACGGGTTTGTCAAAGAGGGCAGTAAGAAGGTAGTTTTGGTTTTATTTAATCAAAGAGTTGTATTTGTTGAGTTAAATGGATAGGATGTAGTATGAACAGAGCCTTGAAGGTTGAAAGAGGGCCTTAAGAGTCCTTAGTGTTGAATTTGTATATTTCCAAGTGCTTTAGGATCAAAGACACCATGTTTTATCATATGTCTATTTTAATATTGGCAAGCATGTGGAGTTTAGTGGACAACTGATGAGTTTTGACCATTGAGAGGTCTTGAGTGTGGGTGTTGGGTCTCGGAGTTGATCCCATTGAAGGGTTATAGGAGTGTTTCCTATTTTGTTTGAGTGAGGTCCACCTCTCTCTACATTAGCTACCTTGTCATTTTTTTCTTGCTTGTTCACTAGAAATTATTGATCTAATTGAGCTTGAAATCAGAACTACGTGTATTAACCAACAATTATATTTTGTCATGCTTTGGTCTTGAATGGCAAGGCAATATATATATTTTAAAGATCCGTTGAATAAAGATGTTTTCTAGGTGTTAGTTAAGAACTCCATTGAGGGGTGTACAAGGCAAACTGCAATTTATCATAACCTAATTCTCAATGCTTCATAAATTCATGACATCAATTTTAGTTCTACCATTCTGAGCCCTTATATGAATTCTTTTATCTCTCAATGATGGAAACAGAGTTGCATTTCATAAACTTTAGTGCTCGTTACATATTTTTTCCACTATATTCAAAGGGAAAGCATTCACGACGCAACATTGGAATGCATTTTTTTAGTGTGTCATTTATAGTTAGCAATGCATTTTCCACAAATTTTGAGAAATTATAAAATCTCAAATCAATCTATAGAAACTAGAATGCAATTTTGCAATTTTCATGAGGTATATCAGCTAAGATTTTCAAAGTCCTGGCTATGCAATATTGATATCCTATTCTAGATCCCCTTGTTTGCATAAGCAGAAACTACACATGGGAGATTACCAAGTAGTCACCTTTTCTTTGAGGCATTTTCCCAAACAGTTCACGTGCCCTATTTATGCTCCCGCATTTTTCATAGATATCTACCTGGGCATTCACAACTACAACATTTGACAACAATTCCATTTCCATCATGTTTTGATGTATATCCATACCTTGTTCTAAAGGTCCCATTTTAGCACATGCTGGAATGATAGTGAGAGGTGTTGTGAACTCTAGCTTTGCACCTGCCACTTGCATTTGTTTAAAAATTTCCAAGGCCTTTCAACAAATCCATTTTGTGCATATCCACATTTATGGTTTTAGAAACTTGTCCATTTAAGGAATTGTTAGGGAATTTATAATTCTCTAAATCGTGGTTACCAGGTACTCTTGTAGTTGGTTTCAGTTTTTCAATATATGAGATATTTTGCATAGGTGATATAAAGCCTTTAGAAGGATATGATTTTTTTGTTGTTGTTTTGAATGTGTGCATTTTGTGGCATCATTTTTTTTGATGTTTAGAATTTTTTATTTCCAAGCCTATACTTTATACTATTGGTCAATGACTTTGGATGATCAATGCTTGAAATTAATTATGACTAGTGAAATCAAGTCATGTTATGTTGAGAGAGATTGTGGATACGTTATCTGGTATTGGGTTCTTAGCTATGCTTTGAATATTATTTGTACACCTTTGTTTCTTTAATGCCATGCAAGTGTAGTGTATCTTACCAAAGACTCTTGTTTAGTCTTAAAGGTTGGGGATCTACATCCAATGAATATCTTGGCACATTTGCATCGTATCATTATCCCTCCTATGCATTGTATTTCATTGTTTATTCAGTTTTACTTTTCCATGCAGTTCCTTTCAATATACTTTCAACTTTATCTACAATACATTAGTCTATAACATTAAAGACACAATTTCTGCAAACTCAGTCACTGCATTCTTAAACAGGAACTTCATTGCTTTGCATCTCTTGTTCTTGTGTAGAATTCCATGTGCTTCAATTTTCATACTAAACCTATCTCCTAGCTTTAGAAACATAAATGCCATATAATCTTTAATCAAGTGAAAAAATTGAAACTATTATATTACAATTAGACATTGATAAAGTCCTATCTATAACATCATTTTAAAAATTAAAGTGAATGCTAAGAGGGCACCTAGTGTATGTATATCACCTCCACACCTTCATTGGCCATTGATTGAATGCCATTTTTGTTGTAACTAGTCAAATACACTTGGATTTTCAATAAACCAATCCTTGTAGCAAGGGGAGAGGAAATTGTGATAGCTAAACATTGTTCTTGGAACCATTAAAACCTCTCTTTGTCACTTTGCAAGTATTGTTCACATGTTGGAAACTATAAAGGTTGATCTTTTCATTAACATTTTTCATTTTCCCATTGTCAAATTTTTTGTTGGGACCTATAAATTTTTGATAAATTTGGGAGGCCCATTTCTAAATTTTGCATCTTATATCAAAGGACTACCTAATGGATCAAATCAATAAGGATTCATTTCAAGGAAGGACAAAAGAAAACTCAATTTGCATCCTCCCCTCGCGTGAAAATTCCAAGTAAATGCAATTGGTTGGTGTATTGCCAATGCCCTTGTGTGGTTCTTAAAGAGGCTTAAGAAACCTTCAGGTGAAAACAAATGGCAGAAGTCAAGTGATAGAGGAAAGGACCCAGAGGGTTTTCAAGAAAAGGGCTAGGCGTAAACCATTTATTCCACATTGGTGGTGGGGAGGAGTGTTTTAGTATTTAAATGTAAAGCCACGCATATTCATAGTGTCAAAGCTTAAGCGATTTTGACAAGGAGCTATCTCAGCCACCCGGTGGACCCCATGCGCGTGCACACATCTTGAGGCAACCAAATTTTGCAGCGGAAAGGAAAAATAACCAACAGACAAGTCAAGGCAGATCCAATGATGATCGCAACTGATCCAGCGATGGTCGCTAGGTCACGATGGGAAGCTGCTTGTTAAAGTATCCATCGTGACTAGGCAACAAGTCAGGCCTAGGTCCAGTAGAGGGTCCGACCTAAAGTGATGTGGTGGTTAAGATGGTGCCCAATTGGATCCAAAGGTGAACCAGTGGATGACATGTGGGGGGCCCGACATAAGGGGTGAGTAGAAAAGACCAATTCGAGACCTCAGGACTTAAACCCAGTCTCCAGCTCGCTAGCATAAAATGCTAACACCCAAAAGACTCGAGACCTCATGAGCCAGAAGATCTGTAGATGATCCAATGGTGGTCGTGATGAGAAACTGCTAGTTGGCATATCCTTTGTGACCCCACGACAAAGAAGAGCTTCATTCCAATGGTGAACCATGGTCGACAGTTAATGAAAGTGGTTAAGGTAGGTGGTTCATTCTGACAGTTAGTGGGGGTCGTGCTAAGGTGTCAGACTGGAGAGCCCGAAATGAATACCCTCATGACATATGGCACCCAGTTGTGAACTATAGAGCTAATAAAAGGGTGCCACGTGGTGACACCATGCAATACAAAAGAGCCACTCAGAAAGAGATGAGGAATGAGCAAGTTGAGAAAGATCCAATGGTCGGCTGAGTTGATTGGACGGTGGTCACTATACCACGATCAGAAGACATGCTATGTTTATTTGCCACGACTTGGTGATCGAATGCTGGGGCCCGCTAAGAGAGAAGATCAAAGTTGATTCGATAGTTGTGGTTTCATTTTGGTCATGAGTCCAGGCCGTACTGAGGTGGAAAAAATAGGACCCTAGAACTAATCAGGGGATGCCATGTGTCGGGCTTGTCAGAAAAGAAAGTGATAGAGGTGAGATAAGGTCCAGGCAAGTTGAGCAGATCAACGATGATCCAAAGGAGACCAATGGTTGTTGCTAGGTCACAACAAAATTTTTCTTGGTGGCTAATAGCCGCAACTTGGTGACTAAAGGAAAAATGCTCAAAGAAAAGGCCTCCTAATCTGTTGGCGCAAAAGAAATATCGATAGAGCTATGCAAGTTGCATATGACATTGCTTTAAGATGAAAATAGGTTGGTGAGAGGTACCCAGGAGATCTACAGGGAGATATGCAAAGAACATGATGGTGCACCGCTTTGTGATAAGAACTCATCAATGCTCTGGTACAAGATGATCCACCGACATTATGAAGTTGTTGGTTGTTGTGACCAATTTTGGGTAATAGGATCTTGCACTTTCAGCCATTATCCATGTGAATGCCCAGTGAATTAATGAGGCATGCATCCCAGAAGGAATGTTAGATCTCTCCCTCAACTGCAATGGAACTTTTGCATTAAATGACTGTTAGGGTAAGAGTTTCTTCTAGGTGGTCCGAAGCTTGTTGCATCCTGATTTCTATAAAAGGATACCAAGGCTACCTTAAAAAGGGGACACAATTTTTGTAGCTACACTCTGGCAAAATTAATACAGGCCTTTGTCTTAAAATTTTTTGAGTAAAATATGAAGTACTTGTAACCTTCTGATAGAGGAATGAAATATACAGTCCAAAGAATTTAAACTCAGACTTATATTGTCTTTGTGTCATTTTACTGGTGTTTATTCTATTTAAGTAATCAAGGATCTCTTATTTTAATGATTTTCTAAGCATCTAATGATGTTGTTTTTAGTCTTTTTCTCAAGGAGGAAAATATAAATATACTTGAAGCAAAGTCATTGATATCAGTAGTTTTGGTGTGGATTGGATGATGAAGTCTAATGCAGATTTGGACTCTGTATATGTGAGGCACATTCATAGTTGATAGATCAAGAATTTGTGATGTGTGTATTAGTTTCTCTTATCAGGTTGCAGTCTGTTATAAATGACTATGTTGCCCATATAAGGCACTGGTTTATCTGTTGAGTCTTTGGGTGCATTTTGTGATCCTATTCAAAAGACAAAATCAACTTTCCATTTATGTTTGAGTTGTACTGGTCAGTAAGGAAAATTTTTCAGGAATTTACACTAGTTTCCTACAAAACATTTAATATTTTTGGGAGAAAATAGTCTTAAAGGGTTCACCTGCCCAAGATTTTATAAGCTTAAAGTGTAGGAGGTTTCCTAACTCTGGAACCTCATATTGTTGTCTTTATTTCAAACTTGTATTGTTCTCTTCCATTGTAGCACAGAGGTAGTAGTTTTCACGTTTCAAGAGAAGGAACACAAGTTTTCAAAATGGAGAACAACAAAAATGGTGACTCTGCTGGGGAGAGTCAAATAAGATAAGTCTTATACTGCAGATTTGTGTCTTTATTGCATAAATGTGTTGAGATCAGGTTCCCTTGGTTTCAGTTTGAAAATTATTGTGCTTACATTTCTAAAGAAAATCCTTGGTTTATCTGATAGCATCTTATAATACTATGTTGTTCTTTTCTAAAGATCAAAGTTTCATTTTTAGGTCGTCTTGTAAGTGATTCACTTTGTTAAACTGTATATTTTATTCCCAAGATATTGGGTGGCGAATCTGAAGTAAAAAAAATCAGTGTTCTTTTAGAAAAAATCATAGTCACTTCACAAGATTAGCAAAATGAATAGGAGAAGGAATACTAGGTCTAATATGAAGAAAAACCCTCAAGAGAAGTTGCTTGAAGGGTTATCTAAAATAGTCAAGAAGGGATAGAGAGGGAATTTTATTCCTGAGCAGTCAATTCAGTCATGGAAACAGAAGAGTAATCAAACAGGCAAGTCTTCTGAGTGTCTTGTATACACAAGATCCAATGCCTCTTCTCATGACTCTGACCATGATATTATGGGTTTTCATCCTAGCCTATTTGGCACTAATGATGATATCCAGAAATTTTACCCAAGATTGTCTAATACTAGTGTTTCTGGGAGAGATAGGCATAGTACAAGTAATAGAGCCAGTTCCATTGCCAAAACTATGGAGGGAAAAATGAGCCTGATTGACATGGACCAGTTAAATGTGTCTGATTTAGAGGAAACTTTGCCAGACTAAGATGAAGTGTCTCAAGAGATTGAGGTTCTAAATCAAAGAGTACATCAATTGATTGCATTAAGAAAAAAGAAAGAAAAGGAAAAGGAGAATGAAACCAAAGTCAAACTCATTGAAAGAGATAGGTTATTAAGACAAATTGCAGAGCTTGAGTTGTTTGCTCAAGAAGAACCTGTAGTAAAGAGCAAGATCTTGTTATTAGGGAAATCCTTGATCCAAAAATTGTTTTTGCACCTAAGGTTGTATCACAACCTAGTAGGGAGTTTCACAGTGATCCCCAACCTACCAGACCTGTTATTGACAAAGGGAAGCAAAAAGTGGTGGAAAATAGATCCGCGGGTCTGGTGTGAGGAAGTGCAGAAGGACCCCAGGGAATGATGTTGCATGAGATCAAAGTAAAAAGGGTAAGGAAGGAAAATGAAGACCTGAAAAGAGAGTTAGAAAAGGCTGAAATAGAAGCACTAAATGCAGAGTTCAAAAGAAAAATACGCTTCTTAAAAGCTCCTGCTATAACCTTCCCACCTAAAGATCATAGTAATCCTACATCCCAACATACTTCTGCCTCTCTATTGAACACCCAACCAATGATACAAATGAATGCTATCCCACTAGTTAACCAATCTCAAATTGCCGCCCCAAGTAATTTTGCTATTCCCTCAAGTGCAATTCCAGCAAACCAAACTAGTCAGCGACCAACCCACAATCAAAGTCATCAAACTCTTATAGTTGATAATTCAAGCCCAAGGGTAAATACTGAAAACAACTTTATTGGAAATCAGTTTCAAAGGAGACCGATAAATGTTGAGCTGTATAGGCCCTTGTATTTTGATGGAATTCCAGGATACCCAAACCATGTCCCTATTGAAATGAGGGATAAACTCCAGAAGTTTGCTGGGAATAATGTTGTCAGTGCTAAAGAACATCTGAAATCATTTGGTGACATGATTAATGATTATGAAGTTGCATATGAAGATGTCATCATGAAGTTGTTTGTGCAATCCTTGATTGAGGATGCTAGAGATTGGTACAAAGGATTACTTGTGGATAATATAGGTTCTTGGGAAGAGTTCAAAAATTGCTTTCAAGAGCAATATGGAGACAAGACCAATGTGAGCTTCATGCTCAATGAGTTTAATAACATCAGGAAATCTGATAATGAAGCCGTCACAGATTTTAATGCAAGATTTCAAAAGGCAATGCATAGAATTTTTCAAGTAATGAGGTTAGATGAAAATGTGTGTTTAACTTACTATTATAATGCATTTGACCCCAAAATGGCTTACATTCTCAGAGATAAAAACACACATAGCTTAAGGGATGCTTTCAGAATTGCAATCAATGTAGAGAGTAATAGGAAAGCATCATGTAAAGTGGGAAGAAGGGCTAATGGAAGATTGTGGTAGGAACAAAAGCCACAACAAAACAAATCCTCTAAAGAGGAGGATAAGATAGAAAAATTAATGAGTGTTGTCAAGGATCTTACTACTAAGTAAGCCTAAGAGGCCTCACTACAACTGGAAGGACAGATTGGCTAGATTGCATGCTATGTCATGTAACACTGCATGGAAAGATGGCAAACTAGTGCAAGATAAATCAAATTTAACACAAAATCAAAATACCCCTGATCTGTTGAAGGGAGGAAACATACACAATGTGGAAAGTACACCTTGGTGTATGAATTGTGATGGGCCACAATCCCCCTACCAGTGTGCCATGGCTCAAACATTGAATGAATCCATGAGAGGTGAGGATGAACCTGCAGTTACTATGTTTGAGTATATCGTGGAAACTGACTGTGAGTCTTCAGAGGATGAAGCAAGTGAATATGTTGTCTCAAAAATCAATGCAAATTTCCATGAGCAATTGACAATTGATTAGCATCCCACTTTGAACGTAGTCACAATAGAAGACCAAGAGCTTCATCTGAGGAGGCCTAGTGAGGAGGAAGTCAAGAATCTCACTAAGCCATCAATAGCTAAAGCCAAGCATAATTACAATATGAGGAGCAGCAAAGACGATGGAAGTCAAGGTATGCATGGTTCTCTATTTTTTAAAGAAAATTCTTCTAAGAGGTCCACTCAGAACAAAATTTTTGCCAAAGATAGTCAGGCTAAAGGTGACCAGTCAAGTAGCTCAGTGAAGTTTGATATTGTTGATACAACTGGAAATAAGGAAGAGACCACTGGTGACAAGAGGGCATGTCACCAAAAGGCAAAAAAGGTTAAAGCTCATATTGAGTCTAATGTTAGCACTATTTTTGACATGACTCAAGCTTTAATGCAGATGAAGGTTTCACTACCTTTAATAGAGCTGTTGAAAATAAAAGAACATAGGGAGAGTGCCTTCTCTTTGATTTCAAGTATATCAGATGGAGATGCATCTTCTAAAAAGGGAAATGCAAAAGATGAGAAGGATCGAGAACAAGGAGTCCCAAAAGTTTATGTGGGCACTACTATCAATCAGGAACCATCTCAAATAGATCCCTTTTATGTCACACTGTTAGTTAATAACAAATTGATAAAGAATTGCATGATAGGTTCTGGTGTAGCTGCCAATGTTATACCTTATGGGGTTATGAAAGAACTAGGTTTTTCTGTACACACTTCATATGGGAGGTGCTATGCTATGGATAATAGAGAAGTGCCTATTGTGGGTACCATGAGAGATGTAGAAGTAAAAATAATAGATTTCCCTAAAGCTACTTACAAAATGGATGTAATTGTTATAAACACCAAGCCACATTATGGCATGCTATTGTCTAGGAAGTGGGCTGTTGCTGTTGGAGGACATCTTCAACTGGATTTTTCATTTGCAACTATCCCAGTGAACGAGAATTCTGTAAAATTGTATAGAGAACCACATGCCCCAGTGGTTATTGAAAAAATTGACCCAAACATGCTTAATTTAATGATTGATATAGATCTTGATAACTTCAGGATTGAACCCATTCAACCTAAGTTAAAGAATACTGGTCCTATTGTCAATGAGCTGGAATCATAACAAGAAGGCCTGTGGTAGATGTACTTTGATGGAGCTTTCTCTAAGGAAGGGTCTAGAACGGGAGTGCTATTTGTTTCCCCATCAGGTATTACCTTCAAGTATTCTTTTCTGTTAGCATTCCAATGTACAAAAAACACAACTGAGTATGAAGCTTTTCTATTAGGCTTAGAAATTGCTAAAAGACTTGGGATCAAATTGTTAAGGGTTTATGGAGACTCATAACTTGTTGTGTCTTAGATAAGGTCAAGATATGCATCTAAAAATGACAAGTTAAAAAGATATAAGCATGTTGTTTGGGATGTCATTGAACACTTTAATGCTTTTTCTATTGATTGGATTGAAAGGTCTAAGAACATTATGGCATACTTTTTAGCTAATGTTGCATTAAAGAATGATGATGTAACATTGACTGGAGTTTCAATAATTGAAACAAAAGCCAAACTAGCCATCCCAGATAATGTGTACAATTGGCAAGTTTTTAAGGATGATGAAGACATCCTTAGATTTGTACAATGCATAGATGATTATGAGAGTCAAAAGATTGATTGTAATGCATTGGTGGAAGTTGTAGATGGACAGGAAACCATGCTTGGAAGTGACATAGTGCACCTAGAGATAAATGAGATACCCAAGGGACTAGTTGAACTTGAGGGTATGTTCAGTTACAGTGATGGTTACTTACACCAATCATTGTCTACAAAACTGGAGGAATTGGATGAGGTGAAATTAGGGACAAAAGAATCCCCTAAGTTGGTGTATATTGGGAAAAAAATTTCTCCCCATGTTAGATCCAACCTCATTAACTTATTAAAATGGTATAAACATGTTTTTGCTTGGTCCTATGAGGACCTAAAGGTGTATAGACAAGATTTATTTCAACATGAAATTCCTCTGCATGTCGATGCTAATCCTTTCTGATAGGAAGCAAAGACCTATTAAACTCCTTTTGGAGACCAAAATGCAACAAGAATTGACCAAGTTGAGGGAAGGGGGGAGTATAAAACCCATAAGACATTCTTCATGGGTATCCAACTTGGTCCTTGTCAGAAAGAAGAATGGGGATATAAGTCTTTGTGTAGATTTTAGAAACCTGAATGTTGCCTCTTTAAAGGACAATTACTCTTCCCCAAATATGGAAGCCATGTTATAAAGGGTAACGGGTTATGATTTGTTGTCAATGATGGATGGGTTCTCAGGTTATAATCAGGTACTAGTGAAAGAGTCTGAGCAATTTAAGATTGCTTTTACTACTGGTGCAGGAGCACCTAGGACTTATATTGTTTAGTTTTTCAATTTTGGCTTGTACTGACCCTAGCCAAGTTAGTGGTAAATAAGGACTCCACGAGGGCCCAAGAGTTAGATTTTTGAGACAATGTAGGCCTAGGTCATGTTCAAACTTCTTAGGTTTGCATTTTTGTGTAAATAGTGAGTTTGAGTAAGTAATTGACCTTTTTGATGGTCAAAAGTGTCAAAAATTGGTACAGGCATCAGGGAGGGTTAAATTAGCATTAGGAAAGTTTTAAAAGTCATTTGTGATGACTTGGAATAGGTCATATAGGCTGGAAAGACCAAAAGTGCAAAAATTGCAAAGTTGCAAAAAGTTGTCATGACAACTTTTGAAAGTTGTCATGACAACTTTTGTCCTGAAATGGTTAGCGATGTAGTTAGGGATTTTTCAACACCCTAGGATGACTCCACACATGGGAAAGCTATTAAAACCCTCTCTTGCATGGTTACCAAGGTTGGGGAATGTGTTTTGCAAGCTTAACAATCTGAAACTACTCATTTTAGACTAGTTAGCAGCGTTTTGGCTTGATTTTACTCATTTTTGTAATTAAAGATGGATTGAGTTTCTCTTGTGTGTTACTGTGTTGTTGGTTCAATTTAGAGCTTTGTAGATATTGTTCATTGGTGTTTTCCTTCTTTAGTTTGCAAGCAGCCAGTTTTGGCTTGTATATAGCAGTTCTCTTGTAAATATGGTTGCCCCATGAGTTCCACATGTGCTACCATCATGGCTTGTTGGGACATGATGGGAAACCATCTTTATAGTGTACATATGCAGGTGTAAGTGCTAGAGAAGAGCTTTGATATGATTGTCACCTTATTCTAGGCGAGTCCAGGAGCAACCCGACTAGAGGAAATAAGGTGAAAATGAAGTGTCAAGTGCAGGGGTGGATGTCTAATCACTTCCTAAGTTTTTGAAGGGGTCCAAGGAGTTGGGACAGAGTTTCCAATGCAAGGAGGATCCTTGAAGAGGTCATTTGATGCACAAACCCCAACTTGACTTGTCACTGCCACCTAGAAGGCCTATAAACCCTCCAAAACCCTCATTTTGGGGTTAGCACATTGAATGGTTGAACAAGAAGCTAAAAACACAAAATTCACTTGAGGTTAGAGGAACCATTGAAGGAAATCCAAGATTGTTTGGGGGTCTTTTGGACCATTTTCACTCAAGCCCTAAGAAACCGGTTTTAGGAGGCCTAATTGGGCTAATTCCTTGTAGCCCTTTTCTAGGCAAGATTTTGGAATCAGTAAGAAACCTATTGATGGAAAACCTCAAATGGACCCTAAATGCATCCAAAACATGAATGAAGACACCTCCACACCTCTGCATCATCTCATAATGGTAGGAGGTCATTTTGACAACTTGAAGCCAAGAAGCCATAATTGAGTACATGGGAAGCACTGTGAATTGGTAGGGTTCCTAGCCAAAACACTTGAAGCAAACACCTTAGAGAAATCAAGAATAAAGCCCTAGAATAGATTAAGAAGGACTTGAAGGTCTAGAGAGCAACTTAGCTTGGTGAGTTGGTGCACTTGAGCAACACCAACTAGGTGAAGTGTTGAGTAAACTAGGTAAACCCATCAAATTGGTATCATAGCCTATAACATTCTGGCTAAGTGAGTAGATGTCCTCAGTGGAATCTATAGGAGATAAATGAGCATAAGGGAAGGGTAAAGAAGTGTCAGAGATAGACAAGATACTTGAACCCGATCCTATCCTAGAGCAAGAACCTTTCCTGAAGGCATTGAAGGCCTTGAGTGGCAAATCACTAGAAGGATTGCCATTGTTCACTGGTAAGATGGAGGCAGAAGTGGTCCTAGAATGGATAGAAGGCATGGAGAACCATTCTGAATGTGAAGGCATAACTAAAGCGTAGAGAGTCAAGGTAGCCAAGTCAAGGATGAGAGGAGTTTCTCTCACATGGTGGAAATTTGTGCAAGATGAAAGGAATAAAATGGGCAAAGCACCCATCTCTTCTTGGAAAGGAATGTTAGTCAAAATCAAAGAAGTCTATCTCCCTGATGACTATGAAGTGCAAATTCATAGGAAGATGCAAAACTTAAGACAAAAATATCTTGATGTTAGTAGCTATACAGAGGAGTTTCACAAACTTTGCCCTAGATCTCATGTGGTGGATGAAGAGAGTCTCAAGGTTGCTAGGTACCTAAATGGTCTACAGTGGAACATCCAAGAAGAAATCAGTCTAATGAGCCCAAAAATAGTCCATCAAACCTATCAGCTTGCCCTTAAGGTGGAGGAAAAACTGAAAAGAAGACATGACTCAAGCAACAAAAGGGGCAGGGGTAGAGGAAAAGACAATAGAGGCCATAGAGGAGGCTTTGGAGGAAGAAGTTCTGAACAAAGAACACAAGGAGAGTCTAAAATCACTGAGCAACAAGACAGTGGCAGTAGTAAAGGAGGATTCAATAGAGGAAGGGGATCCAGTAGTGGTTTCAGAGGAAGATCTAGTGGCCAAGGTAGAGGTTCCTCATAATTTGCAACAATGAAGTGTTACCATTGTAACCAACTTGGTCATCCAGCATATAGGTGTCCAGAGAAGGGATCATCAACACATGGTGATGAAAGAAGAGTGAGCTATCTTCAAGAAGAGTCTTCAAGTAGCAAGACTTCAGAGGTTTCCTTAGAGTCAGAGGTAGGTGACAACTTGATGATAAGGAGAACATTGATCAAAGAACCAGTCAGAGAAGAGCAAAGCAAAAGAAGGTCCTTATTTAGGATCAAATGCAAGATTATTGACAAAGTGTGCAAAGTGATCATTGATTCAAGGTCTACGAACAAAATTGTGTCAAAAGAGGTAGTGAGTAAGCTCAAATTGAAAAGGATACCTCACAACAATCCCTATAGAGTCACTTGGTTGAACAAAGGCCAACATGTCCTAGTCAATGAGCAAGCATGGGTAGATTTTACCATTGGAAGGTATAAGGACAAGGTGTTATGTGATGTCCTACCCATGGATGCATGCCATCTTCTATTGGGAAGACCATGGCAATTTGATAGACAAGCTATCCATGATGAAGCAAAGAATGCATACACATTCAAGAAAGATGGAGTCACATTCAAGATTCAGTCTATCCTTGAGGAAGGAGAAAAGAGGGCAGCAGGTCCTAATGTTCTTTTGGTGAGTGAAAAATAGTTCTTAAAGACACTTGAGGAAGGTGAAGGTATAGGGTTTGCAATTGTGATGAAGCTCAAAGAATAAGACAAGAAAGAGAAGCAATATTTTCCATTAGAGGTGCAAGATTTGTTGAAGAAATTCAAAGGCATAGTAAGTGAAGAACAACTAGCCACCTTACCTCCTAAGAGAACCATAAGCCATCAAATAGATTTCATTCCCAGAGCATCCTTGCCTAATAAGGCAGCTTATAAAATGACTCCTCAACAAAACGTTGAAATTGCCAAGCAAATCCAAGAGCTCTTAGACCAAGGACTAATTAGGAAAAGTATCAGCTCTTGTGTTGTCCCTACTGTGTTAGCACCAAAAAAAGGTGGTACTTGGAGATTGTGTACTGATTCTAGAGCCATAAATAGGATCACCATCAGATATAGGTTCCCTATTCCTAAAATAGAAGACCTAATAGATTGTTTAGGGGAAGCCAAGTACTTTACCAAGATTGACCTTAAGAGTGGCTATCATCAAATTAGGATTAAGGAGGGTGATGAATGGAAAAGTGCATTTTAAGACTATTGAGGGTCTTTATGAGTGGCTTGTAATGCCATTTGGCTTATCCAATGCTCCAAGAACCTTCATGAGACTCATGAATGAGGTGATGAAGGAATTCATAGGTAATTTTGTTGTAGTATACCTTGATGATATTCTCATTTTCAGTAAAGATAGGGCAGATCACATTAATCATTTGCAAGATGTATTACAAAGATTGTATGATGAAAAACTAACCATGAATTTTGTTAAGTGTGAGTTTGTCAAGAAGGGGTTGGTTTACCTTGGGTTTGTGTTGTCTCAAAAAAAACTCAAGATGGATCCAAGCAAGGTTGAAGCCATTGTAAATTGGCCTACTCCTAAGACAACAATAGAGGTGAGAAGCTTCCATGGACTAGCTCAGTACTACAGGAAGTTCATTAGGTAATTCAATGCTATATGTGCACCAATGCTAGACACCATTAGAGGTGGATTAAAGGAAAAATTTCAGTGGGGTGAAGTAGCAAACAAAGGTTTTGAAACCTTGAAGGAGAAGATAGCTACCCAACCGGTGCTAGTGTTGCCTAGTTTTGAGAAACTTTTCATTGTAGAACGTGATGCAAGAAAAGTTGTAGTAGGTGCTATCCTAAGCCAAGAAGAAAGACTAGTAGCTTTCCATAGTGAGAAGCTAAGTGATGCAAAGAGGAAGTACTCCTCTTATGATCTTGAGTTGTATGCTTTAGTGCAGGCATTGAGGAAATGGAGACACTATCTCCTCCCTAAAGAATTTGTGGTCTATACGGACAACCAAGCATTGAGTTTCCTAAACTCACAAGATAAACTCAATCATAAACACATGAAATGGGTGGAGTATATGAAGACCTATACATTCACCACTAAGCACAAGAAAGGGCAGTTAAACCGAGTAGCTGATGCATTGAGTAGAAGACTTTTGACATTCCAAGAAATCCAATTGAGAAGCATAGGTGTGGACAGTTTTAGAGACTTGTACCCAGAGGATGAACACTTATCAAAAGCCTGCAAGGTGTGTAAGGAGTACCAAAATCACTTCCATAGTGAGTATTCTGATTTTACTTTGCAAAATGAACTATTGTTCAAAGGTGGGCAATTTTGTGTGCCTAGAGGCTCAATGAGAGAAAACCTTATTCAAGAGAAGCATAATGGTAGCCTTAGTGGAAATTTTGGAGTCAATAAGACTCAAGAGTTGCTTCAAAGATACTATTATTGGCCAAGGATGAATCAACATGTGAAGAAATATGTGGAGACTTGCATAGTTTTCCAAAAGGCCAAGGGTACTTCTACAAATGTTGGTTTCTACCAACCTCTTCCCATACCAAATAGACCTTGGGAATGCATTAGCATGGATTTTGTAGTAGGTTTACCAAGGACAAAGCAAGGATATGACAACATATATATCATTATGGACAAATTTAGCAAAATGGCTCACTTTGTGCCTTGCAAGACTACTCATGATGCATGCCAAATTGCTCAATTATTCTTCAAAGAGGTAGTGAGGATACATGGTTTACCCATGAGAATTATTTTAGATAGGGACTCAAATTTCATGAGTCACTTTTTGAAGACACTATGACAAATGCTTGGCACCAACCTCTCTTTTGGTTCAGCCTACCATCCTCAAACAGATGGGCAGACCGAAGTGGTGAATAGAATCTTAGAAAACTTGTTAAGGTGCCTTACTAAGGAATATGGTCAAACATGGGATCAAGTACTCTCACAAGGTGAATATGAATATAATGACACTATAAATAGGACTACTGGCAAGATCCCTTTTCAAGTGGTCTATGGTGTGCACCCAAGAGGCATTTTGGAGTTGAGAGACTTAGGAAGTGCAGCAAGAAGAAGTGGATATGGAGAGGAATTTTCTCAATCAATGAAGGAAGTCCATGAATCAGTTAAACAAACATTGATGGAGAACACATGAAAACTCAAACAAAAAGTTGATGAAAAGAGGAAGAACCTACAATTTCAAGTGGGGGATTGATGGGATGGGGTTTGGGATAAACTAGCCTAGTCTATGTTCTTGGATCCTTCTCTTGGATCACCTGGTGTTCTCCTCACACCCTAGGGTCTCTAGGAATTCCTTTGCTTGAGGAATCCCCTGACCTTGCCCAATCCACCCACCAATGAGTTGCAATGCTTCTCCTAAGGTCTCACCTACTCATGAGACTCAAACCCCTTACTATGGTTAATAAGCGCTAATCTTGTTCCACACCTTCCAAGGTCTTAGAAAGGTTGTTTCAGGTAAACTTCATAGTTTTTCCACCCATTCATGTGCCCCCAAGAGGTTTCAAGATTCTAACCCCTTACCGATTTCACTATTTTGTGTTTTTGCCTTCAAATAGGGCTACAAGGATTAGGACCAATTAGGCCTCCTAACCAGTCTTTTAGGGATCCCTCTCTCAAACGATGCACAAACAACCTAATGTCCCAAAAAGGACTACCATTCATTTAGCAAGGACTCAAGTATTTTCTAGGTTTTAGGCCTCCAAGTGTTCGTACACTATCCTAGGTGGATTTTAAGGTTTTCAAGGGTTTTTGCAAGGGTTTTTAGGGTCTACCTGGGTCACAGTGAGTGTTTTGAGTTTTAGCCACCTTGTTTGGATTGGTGGAGGCTCCTCCTTCACACCAATTATTCTTCACTCACTCCTCTTCACTTCCTCCAAAGGATGCACTCTCCACTAACCAACCTTGCTCTCCAAGACCTCTGCAATTTGACCTCTCCTAATCGGGTACTGTCTAGTCTTGCCTAGGAGTGGGTCTTTGCTTGGACTTCCTGCATTTTTAAGGGCCCTTCTTGCATGGGACTATGGTATAGGGTCTTCACTTCCATTCCCCATGGTTTCATGGTGTTTCCACAATGGGGAATGGAGTTAAGACTTCATTTGCTCAAACCGGTCCAAAACTGGATAGTGAGACTGCAACTTACAAATTATTTACAAACACACTCAACCGGTAAACAAAAAGCTAATCTAATCACTCAAAAAGAAGATATATACACCAAAGAAGAAATTTCACATAGTTTTGCACGCAGTTCAATCCATTTACTTGCCCGGTAACTTCATACAATCTGACTGGTAACCAATAAACAGTCACAGTCAAGCTCTTCTTGCTTGGGCCATACAATCTCTGACATCCAACCCTTTAACTTAGGGTTTGTAACATCTTATAATACCCATACCTCAGTTGGTGTGCCAAATTTAGGGTTGTCCACGCCAACCTAAGGATTTTGACCTCCTGGAGGAAAAGTTGCTTGACAACTTTTAAAAGTTGTCATGCAACTTTTGCAACTTTTGAGCAACTTTCTCAATGTTTCTCTTCATGACTCCTAGATCCAAAATGGGCCAACCTAAGGACACCACCATTCTATGAAGGACCCCTAAACACCACAAAGACACACATACCCTCCATTTGCAAGAAAATCTCAATCTTGACTTATGACCCCTAAGATCTCCACTAGGACCCTAACTAGGACCTATGAGCACATGGCTCATTATTTTATATACAATGGCTTCATAAGAAGCATAGTACCAACAAAACAAAAAGGAGGGAGAGCTTGGAAGGGTGCTCCTGCACCATACTCCCCCTCTACACACAATTAAGAAATAGGAGAATAGATGAGAGCTGGGTCTATGCCAAGCTTCTTGAACTTGCTCTCCTCCACCCATGTAGCTTCAGATACTGGTTGATTTGCCCATTTCACTAAGTTCTCCATGTGGACCTGGTGTCTGGTAGACTTATTCACTCTTGATTCCAAGATCTGCTCTTCTTTAGGCTTCTTCACTTGAGGTAAGGTGTTTACATCCAAGTCTTGTAATACCTTGGCTTGGTTCTCAATCTACCTTGCTATCTCTCCCTTGTACATTACCAGATCAGCCACATTGAAGACTGGTGAAATGGCTAAGTCTGAAGGTAAATCAACCTTATAGGTGTTCTCACCATATTTTTCCAGAATTTGACAAGGTCCTACCCTCTTCATCTGCAGTTTGGTAGGCTTACCACTTTGCATCCTAGCTTTGCTCAAATGTACCATCACATAGTCACCCACCTTGAACTGAACTTCTCTTCTTTTCTCATCCACTTTGACTTTTAGTTTTTGAGTGGATTCAAGGATGGCCTTCTTAACTTGCTCTTGGACTTCCTTGATGGTTTGAGTGAAGTCCTCTGCTTGCCCACTCTTCATTTCCAAAGTACTAAGGTCTCTTAACTCACACACTCCCCTTGGATGTCTGCCATATACAACCTCAAAAGGGCTTTTACCAGTGGTTCTATTCACACTGTCGTTATATGCATACTCTGCTTGAGGAATGATAAGGTCCCATGTCTGACCATACTCCTTAGTTAGACACCTCAACAAATTTCCTAACACCCTATTGATGACTTCAGTTTGACCATCTGTTTGTGGATGGTAAGCTGAGCTAAATGACAAGTTAGTTCCTAGTCTCCTCTATAATGTTTGCCAAAAATGACCCATGAACTTGTTGTCCCTATCTGAAACAATGCTTAAAGGGAGTCCATGAATCCTAACAATCTCTTTGAAGAAAAGATGTGCAACATAGCTAGCATCATGTGTAGTTTTACATGGAATGAAATGACTCATCTTGGAAAATCTATCTACTACCAGATAGATGTTGTCCATACCTATTTTAGTCTTGGGAAGTCCTACTACAAAGTCCATGCTTATGCATTCCCAATGTCTATTAGGGACCGGTAATGGTTGATAGAGACCAGCATTGCTTGATCCCCCTTTTGCTCTTTGGCATACACCACATTGTTGTACATACCTCTTCACATCTCTTGGCAACTTTGGCCAATAGTAGTACCTCTGTACTAAATCTAGGGTCTTATTAATCCCAAAGTGTCCACTCAAACTGCCATTATGTTTCTCTTGGATGAGGTTCTCCCTCATGTATCCTCTTGGTGCACACAACTGATTACCTTTGAACAAGAGACCATTTTGGAGAGTGTAATCTGCATACTCACCATGGAAATGGTTCTCGAACTCTTTGCAAACCTTGTAAGCTGATGAGAAGTCTTCATCTCCTTCATAGAGGTCTTTGAAACCTTCTATGCCTATGCTCTTCAACTGTAACTCTTGAACTGTTAACAACTTCTTGCTTAAGGCATCTGCCACCTTATTAAGTTGCCCCTTCCTATGCTTGATGGTAAAGGTGAAGGATTGGATGTATTCCATCCATTTCAGATGTCTATTGCTTAGCTTCTCTTGAGTGTTGATGTAACTCAATGCCTGATTGTCTATGAACACTACAAATTCTTTTGGGAGTAGGTAATGCCTCCATTTCTGTAGAGACTGCACTAATGCATACAACTCTAGGTCATAGGCTGAGTACTTCTTCTTTGCTTCATTAAGCTTCTCACTATTAAATGCCACAGGTCTTCCCTCTTGACTCAATACACCACCTACTGCAATTCCACTTGCATCACACTCCAAAGTGAATAGCTTATCAAACGTAGGTAGGAGAAGGATAGGTTTTGTGGCTACTTCTTGCTTCAACATTTGAAATGCTTTGTCAACCTGCTCAGTCCATTTAAACTTAGTTTTAAGGCCTCCCTTAATGGTGTCAAGGACTGGTGCACATATACCACTGAAATTCCTCACAAACTTCATATAGAATTGAGCTAATCCATGGAAACTTCTAACTTTAGTCCCCGTTTTAGGTGCAGGCCAATTCAAGATTACCTCCACTTTGCTTGGATCCATCTTCAAGGTTCCCTTAGACACCACAAATCCTAGGTAATCTAGCTCTTGCTTCAAGAAGTCACACTTCTCTAGGTTGATGGATAGCTTCTCCTCATGCAACCTCTCTAAGACTAACCTCAAATGCTCAAGGTGCTCCTCTTTGGTTCTGCTATAGATGAGAATGTCATCTAAGTACACCACCACAAATCTGCCTATGAAATCCTTCAACACCTCATTCATCAACCTCATGAAGGTGCTTGGAGCATTGGTGAGTCCAAATGGCATCACAAGCCATTCATACAATCCCTCTGTGGTCTTGAAAGCAGTCTTCCACTCATCACCCTCCTTAATTCTTATCTGGTGATAACCACTTTTAAGGTCTAGCTTGGTAAAATACATAGCCCCTCCTAAACAGTCCATTAGATCCTCTATTCTAGGAATAGGAAACCTATACCTTATGGTGATCCTATTAATTTCTCTTGAGTCAGTGCAAAGTCTCCACTTACCTCGTTTTTTTGATGCTAGCACTACCAGGACTGCACATGGGCTGATGCTCTTCTTAATCAGTCCTTGTTCCAATAACTCCTGCACTTGCCTTGCTACCTCCTTATTCTGATCAGGTGTGAGTTTATATGCATTCTTGTTAGGTAAGGATGCACCGGGAACAAAGTCTATTTGATGACTTATAGACCTTCTTGGTAGGAGTGTTGCAGGTGTTCCATCACTCACTATATCCTTATGCTCTTGCAACATTTTCTTCACCTCCTTGGGTATTTCTGCCTGCAACTTGTCTTCTTTCTCCTTTAGTTTCACAAAAATGGCACACTTCACTATCTCCTCCTCATGTAGTAAGTTTAAAAACTCTCTATTGGTAGCCATTAAAACACTAGGTGTTCTTGAAGTTCCCTCTTCATTCTCTGTTAAGGATTGAATTTTGAAGGTCTTGCTGTCCTTCTTAAAGGAAATGGAGTTCTCCTCTCCATCATAGATCACCTTCCTATCAAATTGCCAGGGTCTTCCTAGTAATAAGTGACATGCATCCATAGGTAACACATCACAAAGGATCTTATCGTTATATCCTCCAATAGAAAACTTTAACCAAGTCTATTCATTGACTAACACACTCTGCTCATGATTCAACCATGTCACCTTGTATGGGTTTGTGTGGGGTATCCTTGTGAGTTTCAACTTCTTAACTGCCTCTTCTGATATGATATTGTCAGTTGACCCTGAATCAACTATCACCTTGCACACTTTACCAAGAATCTTGCATCTCACCCTAAACAATGCTCTCCTATGCTTAGGTTCATTCTTCTCTGGCTGCCTTATCAAGACCCTATTGAACATCAGATTTTCTCCAATCTCTGATTCAATATGGTCAACTTTAGGTGTCTTGCTACTTGAAGAGTCTTCATGTGCACAAGCAATCCTCTTCCCACTGTTTGATGATGTAGGCTTGTCAGGGCATCTATATGTCGAGTGTCCCAATTGTCCATAATTGTAACACTTCATAGTTGCAAAGTAGGAGTTACCTCTACTCGTACCTCTGCCGCTACTTGGACCACCTTGTGCACCTCTTCCTCTAGAATGTCCTCCTCTAAGACTAGTTTCACTGCCATGCTCAGTCAGTTTGGCTTCTCCTTGGTTCCTCTGCTCATTTGCCTTGCTTTGGTAACCACCTCGGTGATTCGCTTGATCTCTACCTCTGCCTCTACCCCTATTATTGGAGTCTCCTTTCCTTTTGTTCCTCTCTTCTACCTTGGTAGCAAGCTGATGACACTTTTGGACAGTAGTAGGAGTCCATAGGCTTATCTCCTCTTGAATGTTCCACTTTAGGCCGCTTAGATACCTAGCCACCTTAATAGATTCATCTTCTTGGACTTTGGACCTAGGACATAGCTTTTGAAACTCCTCTGTGTAGGAGGCCACATCAAGATCCTTCTTCTTCTTCAATCCTTGTCTCTTCTTATGAAGTTGGACTTCATAATCCTCTGGTAAGTAGTTCTCCTTAATCTTACCCACCATAGCTTTCCAATTTGCAATAGGTAGCTTCTCCATACTAACTCTTTCTTCTTGTAGGTACTTCCACCATGTCAAAGCTGCTCCCCTTAATCTTGATTTGGCAACTTTAACCTTTTGAGCCTCTGTCACTCCCTCACACTCAAAGTGGTTTTCCATGCCCTCAATCCATTCCATAACAGTTTCTATGTCCATTCTTCCACTGAAATGTGGCAATCCTTCAAAAGCCTTGGTGTTCAAAGCTTTAATAGCCTTTACAAATGGCTCTTCATTGAACAAGGGATCTAGTTCAAGGATAATATCATCTATGTCTATAGTTTTCTTGCCTTTACCCTTGGTGTCTTCATCCCAAGGTCCTTGTGTTCTTTGATCCACCACTTCCTACAGTTTATCCCTCATCTCACTCACAGCTTCTTCAAGGAGTCTATTTTTCTCCTTCTTCTCTTCTACCTCTCTAGCCAGCTCTACATTAGTAACCATTCTGCTCTCCCCTACTGATTCACCAGTATATAGAGACATACATAGTCCAACAAGTCTTTTACTTGCTCTGATACCAATCTGATGGGATGGGGTTTGGGATAGACTAGCCTAGTCTATGCTCTTGGATCCTTCTCTTGGATCACCTGGTGTTCTCCTCACACCCTAGGGTCTCTAGGACTTCCTTTTCTTGAGGAATCCCCTGACCTTGCCCAATCCACCCACCAATGAGTTGCAATGCTTCTCCTAAGGTCTCGCCTACTCATGAGACTCAAACCCCTTACTATGGTTAATAAGGGCTAATCTTGTTCCACACCTTCCAAGGTCTTAACAAGGTTGTTTTAGGTCAACTTCATAGTTTTTCCACCCATTCATGTGCCCCCAAGAGGTTTCAAGATTCTAACCCCTTACTGATTTCACTATTTTGTGTTTTTGCCTTCAAATAGGGCTACAAGGATTAGGACCAATTAGGCCTCCTAACCAGTCTTTTAGGGCTCCCTCTCTGAAACGATGCACAAAAAACCCAATATCCCAAAAAGGATTGCCATTCATTTAGCAAGGACTTAAAGATTTTCTAGGTTTTAGGCCTCCAAGTGTCCGTACACTGTCCTAGGTGGATTTTAAGGTTTTTAAGGGTTTTTGTGAGGGTTTTTAAGGTCTGCCTAGGTCACAGTGAGTGTTTTGAGTTCTATCCACCTTGTTTGGATTGGTGGAGGATCCTCCTTCACACCAATGATGCTTCACTCACTCCTCTACACTTCCTCCAAAGGATGCACTCTCCACTAACTAAATTTTCTCTCCAAGACCTCTGCAATTCGACCTCTCCTAACCAGGCACTGTCCAGTCTCACCTAGGAGTGGGTCTTTTCTTGGCCTTCCTGCATTTTTAAGGGTCTTGCTTGCATGGGACTATAGTACAGGGTCTTCACTTCCATTTCCCATGGTTTCATGGTGTTTCCACAATGGGGAATGGAGTTAAGACTTCATTTTCTCAAACCGGTCCAAAACTGGATAGTGAGACTACAACTTACAAATTATTTACAAACACACACAACCGGTAAACAAAAAGCTAATCTAATCACTCACAAAGAAGATATATACACCAAAGAAGACATTTCACATAGTTTTGCATGTAGTTCAATCCATTTGCTTGCCCGGTAATTTCATACAATCTGACTGGTAACCAATAAACAGTCACAGTCAAGCTCTTCTTGCTCGGGCCATACAATCTTTGACATCCAACCCTTTAACTTAGGGTTTGTAACATCTTATACTACCCATACCTCAGTCGGTGTGCCAAATTTAGGGTTGTCTACGCCAACCTAAGGATTTTGACCTCCTGGTGGAAAAGTTGCTTGACAACTTTTAAAAGTTGTCATGCAACTTTTGCAACTTTTGAGCAACTTTCTCAATGTTGCTCTTCATGACTCCTAGACCCACAATGGGCCAACCTAACGACACCACCATGCTATGAAGGACCCCTAAACACCACAAAGACACACATACCCTCCATTTGCAAGAAAATCTCAATCTTGACTAGATCTCCACTAGGACCCTAACTAGGACCTATGAGCACATGGCTCATTATTTTATATACAATGGCTTCATAAGAAGCATAGTACCAACAAAACAAAAAGGAGGGAGAGCTTGGAAGGGTGCTCCTGCACCAGGGATCTTGTCATGGTGCACTTAAACAAAGAAAGGCTACAACAAGGAGTGCCAAACAAGATGCAAATGAGAAGGATAGGTCCATGTGCCATTCTAGCCAAGTATGGAGAAAATGCATACAAGGTGGATCTACCTAATGACATAGGATTGTCACCAATTTTCAATATAGAAGAATTAGTTGCATACAAGGGACCAGTTCAAGGTTTAGATTGCAGTCACTCAGAGGTTTCAAATGAAGTGAAAAACCTTCAGTTACCAGCCAAACCAAATCCAAAGGCCGAGAAGGTGTTGAGTTCAAGGATTGCCAAGAAAACAAGGCATCAAGCCTATTGGGAGAACCTAATCAAATGGCAGGGTATGGATGATGGTGAGGCTACATGGGTGATGGAGATAGAGTTTAAGAAGCTTGGAATTGATCAAAATCTCATTCCTAAGAAAGTGACATGATCTTCTTTTGTTTGGGAGAATGGTGCAAGAGCACCTAGGACTTAGATTGTTTAGTTTTTCAATTTTGGCTTGTACTGACCCTAGCCAAGTCAGTGGTGAATAAGGACTCTAGGAGGGTCCAAGAGTTAGAGTTTTGAGTCAATGTAGGCCTAGGTTGTGTTCATACTTCTTAGGTTTGTATTTTTGTGTAAATAGCGAGTTTGAGTAGGTAATTGACCTTTTTGATGGTCAAAAGTGTCAAAAATTGGTATAGGCATTAGGGAGGGTTAAATTAGCATTAGGAAAGTTTAAAATTCATTTGTGATGACATGGAATAGGTCTTATAGATTGGAAAGACCAAAAGTGAAAAAATTGCAAAGTTGCAAAAAGTTGTCATGACAAATTTTGTCCTGAAATGGTTAGCGATGGAGTTAAATATTGTTAAATGCCCTAGGATGAGTCCACACATGTGAAATCTATAAGAACTCTCTCTTTCATGGTTACCAAGGTTGGTGAATGTGTTCTGCAAGCTTAACAATGTGAAACTACTCATTTTCAGACTAGTTGGAAGCGTTTTGGCTTGATTTTACTCATTTTTTAATTAAAGATGGATCGAATCCATTGATCTAGAAATGGATTGAGTTTCTCTTGTATGTTATTATTTTGTTGGTTCAATTTAGAGCTTTGTAGATACTGTTCATTGGTGTTTTCTTGCTTTAGTTTGCAAGCAGCCAGTTTTGGCTTGTATATAGCGGTTTTCTTGTAAATATGGTTGCCCCATGAGTTCCACATGTGCTGCCATCACGGATTATTGGGACATGATGGGAAACCATATGTATAGTGTACATATGTAGGTGAAAGTTCTGGAGAAGAGATTTGATATGACTGTCACCTTATTCTAGGCGAGTCTAGGAGCAACCCGGCTAAAGGAAATAAGGTGAAAATGAAGTGCCAAGTGCAAGGGTGGATGTCTAATCACTTCCTAAGTTTTTGAAGGGGTCCAAGGAGTTGGGAAAGAGTTTCCAATGCAAGGAGGAGCATTGAAGAGGTCATTTGATGCACAAACCCCAACTTGACCTATCACTGCCACCTAGAAGGCCTAGAAACCCTCCAAAACCCTCATTTTGGGGTTAGCACATTGAATGGTGGACCAAGAAGCTAAAACCACAAAAATCACTTGAGGTTAGAGGAACCATTTAAGGAAATCCAAGATTTTTTGGGGGTCTTTTGGACCGTTTTCACTCAAGCCCGAAGAAACCGGTTTTAGGAGGCCTAATTGAGCTAATTCCTTGCAGCCCTTTTCTAGGCAAGATTTTGGAATCAGTAAGAAACCTATTGATGGAAAACCTCAAATGGACCCTAAATGAATCCAAAACATGAATGAAGACACCTCCACACCTCTGCATCATCTCACAATGGTAGGAGGTCATTTTGACAACTTGAAGCCAAGAAGCCATAATTGAGTACATGAGAAGCACTATGAATTGGTAGGGTTCCTAGCCAAAAAACTTGAAGCAAACACCTTAGAGAGATCAATAATTAAGCCCTCAAAGATATTGAGAAGGACTTGAAGGTCTAGAGAGCAACTTGGCCTAGTGAGTTGGTGCACTTGAGCAACACTAGCTAGGTGAAGTGTTGAGCAAACTAGGTAAACCCCATCAACTACCCCTTGGGGGACTTATGTGTATTTGAGAATGCCATTAGATCTAAAGAATGCTAGGGCTACTTTTAAGAGAGAAATGGATGTGTCTTTTAAGGAGTTTATCAACATCATAATGGTAGTCTACTAGGATGATTTGACATGTTTCTCAAAGAGGGTAGATGATCACTGCGGTCATTTGGAAAAAGGTTTTTTGCAAAGCTCTGGAGTTTGGTGTATCCTTGAACCCAAAAAAATGTTATTTTGTAGTGACTAGAGGAAAATTATTAGGGCATATTATCTCCAAGGAAGGGGTTAGAATTGACCTTGAAAGGATTGAAGCTATAAATAATGTACCTCGGCCAAAGAATGTTAAAGGAATTCAGTCTTTCTTGGGCAAGGTGAATTTTGTTAGAAGATTTATAGCTAACTTTGCTGAAATCGTTAAGCCTATTGTTAAATTACTTTAAAAAGATGCAAAATTTTCTTGGGATGAAGAATCTGCACATGATTTTGACAAAATTAAGAAGGTTATTCAGGAAGCACCGATGCTAAAATCCCCTGATTATAGTAAGCCTTTCTCATTATTCTCTTTTGCTTCTTATCATACAGTAGCCGCAGTTCTATTATAGAAGGGTAATGAAGGGTATGAACATCCAATTGCTTTCTATAGTAAATCATTACAGGCTACTGAATTAAAGTATGAAATCATGGAGAAGCAGGCATATACTCTAGTCAAAGCCGTAAAGGCATTTAGGCCTTATCTGGTAAATGCTCGAATTGTAGCCTATGTACCACATCCAGCTATAAAAGACATTTTGTCCCAGTCTAAAGTAACTAGAAAGAGATGCGGATGGATAACTAGAATACAAGAGTTTGACTTAGAGATAAAGATCACCAAACTGGTAAGAGGATTAGGCCTTGCAAAGTTGATGGGTGAATCAAATCTAGTTATTGTTGATGTTAATAATGTTGAAATAGAGGAAATCCTTATCACTAGTATCAAGAGGCAGCCGTGGTATTCATATGTGGTATATTTCCTAAAGAATGCTTCATGTCCAGAAGGTATGACACACAACCAAATGAGAATATTGAAGTTGAAGTCATAGAAATATGTTCTTATTTAGGGAGACCTGTATTGGAGGAACAGTGATGGGATGTTACTACTTTGCTTGGATGAATTCCAAGCTGAGAGGGTTCTGAAAGAGATGCACAATAGGGTGTGTGGAGGCCACTATTCAGCTAAGACTACTGTTGGTAGGATAATCAGACCAGGTATTACTGGCTAGCTTTGTTCAAGGATGCTCATAAATATGTTCAGAAATGTGATCCTTGTCAAAGCTTTTCTTCTAGACTAAGGTATGCTGGTGCTTTGCCTTTGAATTTTGTTACAGTTGAAGCCCCTTTCATTCAATGGGGCATTGATTTTATTGGAGAGATAATAGAAAAATCAAGCAGAGGTCATAGATGGATTCTGGTGGCTATAGACTATTTCACCAAGTGGATTGAAGCCATACCTACCAAACAGGCTACTAGTAAGGTAGTCATTAATTTCTTGATGGATAATATAGTGACAAAGTTTGGTGTGCCAACTAAAATAGTCATGGATAACGCTATGTGCTTAAGGTCTAAAGAGTTTGCAAAATTCGGTGCTAATTATGGGATTATCATGTCATACTCTTCACCCTACCACCCACAACAATAAAAGTCTCCTCGACATCATCAAGAAGATCCTAGAGGAAAATAAAAGGTCTTGGGATCAAAAACTCATATTAGCTTTATGGGCTGACAGGGTGACTATAAAAAAGGCCATTGGTACATCCCTTTTTGAGCTAATTTATGGAGTGAGGGCCAGGTTACTTGTGAACAATTTGCTTCCAGTTTACCCATTTTTTGCAGGTTGAAGAACTTGAAATGTCTGAACCCATGGAAGAAAGAATGATTCAGTTGGTAGAGCTGGAGGAAATGAGGACTGCAGCCCATAAAAGGAACATGAAATTTCAATTACAGTCGAAGTATCTTTTTGATAAAAGGACTAGTGCAAGAAAGTTTTAGATTGATGACATGGTGTTGCAGTGGAATGCAAAAGACCAAGACAAAGGCAAGCATAAGAAATTTGGATCACTGTGGATAGGCCCTTTAATTGTTCGTGATATCAATGAAAAGGATTCATACTTCTTGCGAAGAATGAATGGCGAAGTATAGGAATTTCCAGTGCATGGACAATTCCTGAAATATTACATCTCTTGATCTATTTCAGTCCATGCACAGTAGTTGTAGGTTGTATATATTTTCTTTCAATCATGTGTTTTTCAATAAGGAACCCCTGTTTGGAATTTAGGAGAAGTAATTTGTTCTTGAGTGGTCTGTGTTCCAGAGTTTTGCTAAATTCTTGTGTTGGTCTTGCGTCCAACCATCCCCAGTAAGAGCCACTGTTGGGACCTATAAAATTTTGATGAATTTGGGAGGCCCATTTCTAATTTTTGCATCTTCTATCAAAGGACTACCTAATGGGTCAGATCAATAAGGATTCATTTCAAGGAAGGACAAAAGAAAACACAGTTTGCATCCTCCCCTCATGCGAAAAATTCCAAGTAAATGCAATTGGTTGGTGTATTGCCAGTGCCCCTGCATGGTTCTTGAAGAGGCTCAGAAACCTTCTGGCGAAAGCAAATGGCAGGAGTCACGTGACAGAGGAAATGACCAAGAGGGTTTTCAAGCAAAGGGCCAGGCATAAACCATTTACCCCACATTGGTGGTGGGGAGGAGTGTTTTAGTATTTAAATGTAAAGCTGCACACATTCATAGTGTCAAAGCTTAAGGGATTTTGACAAGGAGCTAGCTCAGCCACCTGGTGGACCCCACGCGTGTGCATGCATCCCAAGGAAACTAAATTTTGCAGTGGAAAGGCAAAATAACTAGCGAACAAGTCAAGGCAGATCTAATGGTGATCACAACTGATCCAACGGTGGTCGCTAGGTCGCAATGGGAAGCTGCTTGTTAGAGTATCCATCACGACTAGGTGACAAGGCGGGCCTAGGTCCAGTGGAGGGTCTGGCCTAAAGTGACATGGCAGTTAAGATGGCGCCCAGTTGGATCCAAAGGTGAACCAGTGGTTGACACGTGGTAGGCCCAGCAGAAGGGGTGAGCGGCAAAGACCAAATTGAGACCTCACGACTTAAACCCAGTCTCTAACTCGCTCGCATAAAATGCTAACATCCAAAAGACTCGAGACCTCGCGAGCGAGAAGATTTGCAGGTGATCCAACGGTGGTCACTATGTCGCGATGAGAAACTGCTAGTTGGCATATCCATTGTGACCTCGTGACAAAGAAGAGCTCCATTCCAACGATGAACCATGGCTGACAGTTAATGCAAGCAGTTAAGGTAGGCAATTCATTCCGGTGGTTAATGGGGGTCGTGCTAAGGTGTAAGAGTGGAGAGCCTGAAATGAATACCCTCGCGACATGTGGTACCTAGTTGTGAACTTTGGAGCTAATCAAAGGGTGCCACGTGGTGACACCATGGCATAAAATAGAGCCACTCAAAAAGAGATAAGGATCGAGCAAGTTGAGAAAGATCCAACGGTCGGTTGAGTTGATCGGATAGTGGTCGCTATATTGTGATCGGAAGATGTAGGATGTTTATTCATTGCGACTTGGCGACCAAGTGCTAGGGCTCGCTAAGAGAGAAGATCAAAGTTGATCGGACAGTTGTGGTTTCATTTTGGCCATGAGTCTAGGCCGTGCTAAGGCAGTAGGACTGGGACCGCGGAGCCAATCAAGGGATGCCACGTGTCGGGCTTGTCAGAAAAGAAAGTGATAGAGGCAAGATAAGGTCCGAGCAACTTGAGCAGTGCAACAGTGATCTAAAGGAGATCAACGGTTGTCGCCAGGTTGCAACAAAAATTTTCTCGGCGGCTAATAGCCGCGACTTGGCGACTAAAGGACAAATGCTCAGAGAAAAGGCCTCTTGATCCGTTAACGCAAAAGAAATTCAAATATTCAAAAGAAATATCGATAGAGCTATGCAAGTTGCATATGACATTGCTTCAAGATAAAAATGGGTTGGTGAGAGGTACCCAAGAGATCTATAGGGAGATATGCGAAGAACATGATGGTGCACCGCTTTGTGATAAGAGCTCATCAATGCTTTGTTACAAGATGATTCACCGGTATTATGAAGTTGCCGGTTGTTGCAACCAATTTTGGGTAATAGGAGCCTGCCCTTTTGGCCATTGTCCATGTGAATGCCTAGTGAATTAATGAGGCACGCATCCCAGAAGGAATGTTAGATCTCTCCCTCAACTACAATGTAACTTTTGCATTAAATGACTGTTAGGGTAAGATTTTCTTCTAGGTGGTCTGAAGCTTGTTGCATCCTAATTTCTATAAAAGGATACCAAGGCTACCTAAAAAAGGGGACACAATTTTTGTAGCTAAACTCTGGCAAAATTAATACAGGCCTTTGTCTTAGCAATTTTTGAGTAAAATATGAAGTACTTGTAACCTTCTGATAGAGGAATGAAATATACAATCCAGAGAATTTAAACTCGGACTATTATTGTCTCTATGTCATTGTACTGGTGTTTATTCCATTTAAGTAATCAAGGATCGCTTATTTGAATGATTTGCTAGGCATCTAATGATATTTTTTTTAGTCTTTTTCTCAAGGAGGAAAATATAAATATACTTGAAGCAAAATCATTGGTATCAATACTTTTGATGTGGATTGGATGATGAAGTCTAATGCAGATTTGGACTCTGTATATGTGAGGCACATTCAGAGTTGATAGATCAAGAATTTGTGATGTGTGTATTAGTTTCTCTTGTCAGGTTGCAGTCTGTTATAAATGACTCTGTTGCCCAAATAAGACATTGGTCTATTTGTTGAGTCTTTGGGTGCATTTTGTGATCCTATTCAAAAGACAATCAACTTTCCATTTATGTTTTAGTTGTACTGGTCAGTAAGGAAAATTTGGAGGAATTTACACTGGTTTCCTGCAAAACATTTAATATTTTTGGGAGAAAATAGTCTTAAAGGGTTCACCTGCCGAAGCTTTTATAAGCTTAAAGTGTAGGAGGTTTCCTAAGTTTGGAACCTTATATTGTTGTCTTTATTTCAAACTTTTGTTGTTCTCTTCCATTGCAGCACAGAGGAAGTAATTTTCACTTTTCAAGAGAAGGAACAGAAGTTTTCAAAATAGAAAACAACACTTTTTAATAGAAATAGTTCAATAATAAAACCCTAGAATGGCATAACCTTTTGATCTGATAGGGTACAAGCAACAAACAAATCTACATCATGGGCGGCGATTGTTAGGGTTGTGCTTTGGTATGTGATCCTAAACGTCACAAAGCTGACGTGAAGCCTCTGGACAAGTAAACTTGGAAACATAATTATATACATGAAAGATAACGATGAATCAATAAACAACTCCATACACATTTTGCAGAAACCTTGTAAACTATTATTTGCGCATATTTTAAATAGGTGTAGCCGCTAAACTTGGCGGAGGGGGAGACACAACAACATAATTATTATCACCTTTTGTAAATTGGTGATTGCAGATTGGACATCTCTGCTGGTACTGAAGCCACCTGGAAATGCATTCCTCGTGGAAATAATGTTGGCACACGGGAAGCGACACCAATTCTTCCTCTTACTCGTATTCACAAAGACAGATAGCGCACGACTCTGCATCTCCTTCACTACCACTACCGTCTTTACGATATTTGTAATTAATTACAACGTTTTCCAGTGGACTGCAAATGTGAGAAGCAGATGTTGCAGGCGAAGCAGTTTGTTGCTCTTCGATCCTCCCGAGGACTATCTTCCCCATAAGCGCAAGGAATATAATGAAAATCACGATTATGCAACCAAATCTAGCGTATGGTGGCGTGAATAATCCCAACAGTATGAAGAGGAAGAGTACAATAAAAGCCAGTGGTATCCACAAACGTTTTTTTAACGCCCGAGAACAGCTCTTCCTTGTTGCAGGCATGGTGCTCGAGGACGACGGCTTAGAACATATACCCAAGTAAAAAAAGAACAAACAAGATACCTTTAAAAGTGGTCTAATTTATTACGTTAGCGCTCTTCATTATCTTCACACCGTCTGAAGAAATATAATAAACAATCCTCAAAAGATTATCTCGCCAACTGGATTGTTCGATCGAGGGAGATCTCAGTTTGGTCTCCGTCTTGTCTTGAAGAGTTTCGCCTTGAATGGCTCGTCATCGTCTGTTGTTTCCTTTCTCTTGGCCATTTCGCAGCGTCATTTCCCATGAAGAAGAGAATGGCATTTCCACACAAAATCGTTGTTTTCAAGGTCGTCTTAATGTCTGTTATGTTGGTGAAATTCCACGCCGGGAGGCGATCAATTCTTGAAGCCATCGGTAAAATTAACGTCGATGAGGGTTGCAATTTTCAGGTTGATGCCTCTGAAAGAGAATAATTAAAAAATTGGTACTTTCGGCACCGACAAAACGCATAGAAAAAATTCTCTTCATTTTAGATCTATATTAGTATATAATGAGAGTGCAATTTTTTGGGGTTAAATTCCATCGTTAATTATGTCAATTCGTTGGGAATACAAACATTAAAATTTTTAATATAATCTGTACGTTTTCTATATAATTTTAGGGGTGTGATTTAGTATCCAACTATTTTTTTTTAATATTAAATATAAGATGAAATTTTATAGTGAAATTATACTTATAATGACAATAAATCAAAGATGAAAATGGATAACAAAATAAATGCAAATCATAGCCCAAGAATTACGTGGAGAAATCCTTTCGGAAAAAAAAATCCATAGCCAAACAGATCCAAGACTTATATTAATCCTTCAAATGAGTTACATCAATACAACTTCTCTCTTTGAATTCTACAACACTGTTTTTTTCAACAACATATGCTTTCTTCAACTCAAGCACTAAATAAATAGGCATGAGAAAAGCCATACATCACAAATGGTTTTGAAAAACACTTAGGCACAAATCACAAAAAAATTAGAAAACTTGCTCTTTCAACTTGTGATTTTATTTGCCTTTTGAAAGATCTCCCATATCTTATCCAAGCTTTCATTTTACTTTCCTTTTTTCATGCTTTTACTATTTTGACAATAAAAAACATCTTACCATTTGTCACAATTGAATTTACCAACTTTCTTGGCAACTAAAAGATAACTACAAATTTCCAATTAATGATTAAATACAAAATAGTAATGACAAGGCAAAGACATTTTCTTAAAATTCTCCGACTTGTCAAATACTTTGCAGAAAAGCATAAAGGGAAACTGAATAAATCAAGCTTCAGAAGAAGTGAGGCCCATGGTCTCTATGCACCAACTAAATTTTTTTGTGCTCATGAGGCTATTAAGAGAATCTACAACATTCTCTGAAGTGTCTACTTTCTATAATTCATGAGTCTACCACTCTCAACCATTTCCTGAAGAAAGTGATACTGAACATTTATGTGTTTTGTGCGAGCATGATACATTGGGTTTTTAGCCAAACATATGGTACTTTGACTATCACATCTAATTCTTACCTATTTACATTGAAAGGCAATACCTAAACATAATCTCTCAAACAACACTACCTCTTTATAAGCATATGTTATAGCCATGCACTCTACTTCTATAGTGGAAAATGCAACTATAGGTTGTATTTTTCTCATCCAACTAATTGCTCCTCCAAATAAACTAAACACATAGCCATTTGTTGATCTTTTGCAATCTAGATCACCAACAAAATCTGAATCAACAAAGCCTTGAAAATCAATGAGATCCATGATAAAAAATGCAATGATTAGAAGTTCCATGTAAATATTCAAAAATCCTTTTTACATAAGTTTAATGTTCTTTACTAAGATTTTCCATAAATATACTAATAACTCTCACTTCTTGGGTAATATCTAGTGTGGTATAGACCATACCATACATAAGGCTTCCTACAACACTAGCATATGAAACTTGATACATCTCTTCAAGTTCATCATTTGTTTTAGGACATTGTTTGAGAGATAACATAATGCCAACTGGAAAGGGAACATTAACTATTTTAGAATCATGCATGAAAAAAAATTGCAAAAGAGTGTTAACATACTTATTTTAACTTAACCATAATTTTCTGTTAACTTGATCCATATTGATTTCCTTACCCAAGATATATTTTGTAGCCCCTAAATATATCATATCAAATGTACCTAGAGATAATTGACTCTTAAGTTCCCTAATCATTCCCTTATCATTTCCAATAAATAACATATCATCAACATAAAGGACAATGATTAGTGGTCAATCGTTAATTAATTTGAAATAAAAACAATGATCTTCTTCACTTCTAATAAATTCATGATCAATGCAAAAGCATCAATTTTTGATACCACATTCTTGGTGACTACTTCAAATCATACAAAGATCTCTTTAACCTGCAAACCAAGTGTTCTTATCCCATGTCAATAAAATTATTAGGTTGTTTCATAAATATTCTCTCATCAAGATCCCCATGTAAGAAAGCTATTTTAACATCCATTCGCTCTACTTATAAATCAAAATTAGTAGCAATAGATAAAAGGAATCTAATGGAGGTTAGTTTAGCCACGGGAAAAAAATATCACCAAAATCCACTCCCTCAACTTGTGAGTAACCTTTTTCCACTAACCTAGCCTTGTACTATTCCAACTTACCATATGCTCTAAATTTCTTCTTAAATACCCATTTGCATCCAATGACTCTTCTCCCCGTAGACACCTCAATTATATCCCATGTGTCATATTTATCCAAAGCCTTTATTTCATCTTTCATTGCCTCTAACAAAGACTCATTCTCACATGAAGATAAGGCCTCTTTCATAGATCTAAGTTTGTTGTCAATACAAGATAAAGCAAAAACACAACAAAAAATCTCATGGACTATATCCATACCTATCAATAGGCTTAGGTTGTCTAGGAGATCTTCTTTAAGGTGTAACAAGATTCTCTAATTATTCATCTTTAGGATCTTTTCTAACCCTTCTTCTTCACCTTCATGTTCATCAAGTTGTTCTACATGTGCATCTTCTTAAGGTTGTTCTACCTGGGTATCTTTCTATGGTTCAACCTTAATATCAAAATGCACTATTTTGTTAGGCTTCAATTGAGGTTGTTCATCATTTTTCAATTTCTTTAGATCCCCAAAAATTAAATCCTTAGAATATACCATTTTCATTGCTACAGAATCCCAAAGCTTATAACCCTTAATGGTTTTGTCATAACCCACAAAAACACACTTGTTAGCTTTGAAATTAAGCCTAGAACACTTCTTTTTAGGAACATGTGAACACATGTTTCACTGCCAAAAACTTTAAAATGAGAAACTAGTGGTTGTTTACCTATCCATACCTCATAGGGAGTTTTATCAATAAGAACAGAAGTAGGTGATCATTTAACTAGATAACAAGAAGTGTGACTCACTTCAACCCAAAATTGTTGTTCAAGATTTGCACTACTCAACAAGATTTTAGCTCTATCCATTAAAGTTCTATCCATCCTCTCTGCTACTCCATTTTGTTGTGGGGTATATGGAGTTGTTTTCTACCTAACAATTATTGTATGCTTACAATAGTCATAAAAAACCTTAAAGAAAAACTCACCACCATTATTTGTTCTTAAAACCTTTACTTTTTTATCTGTTTGTTTCTCAACAAGTGTTTTAAATTCTTTAATATAGAAAAAATACCTATTTTCCCCTTTAAAAAGTAAATCCATGAATATTTGGAATAATCATCAATAAAGGAAACACATGGCGAGACTTTCCAATAGATGGTACTTCCACATGACCAAAAACATCACTATGAATTACCTTCAAAACTTATTTATCTCTTGTACTTCTAGATTTAAAAGATACTCTATGTTTCTTTCCATACACATAATTCTCACTAAAATTAAAATTAGTAGAGTAACCAGTCAAACCATTAACCATCTTTTTATTTATGAGGGTTTTAAGACCCTTTTCATTGATATGGCCCATTTTTTGGTTCCATAGCTTACATGATACATAGTTTTTAGTTACATCAACAAAGTTACAAAAAGTAGAAGCATGAAGTCTAAAGCGGGTTACACGCCTAAATTACCCTTAGCTAAAATCAATTCCCCTCTCCTTAATTTGTAAATACTCTTTTCAAAAGTAACATGCACCCCAAATCATTCATTTTAGATACAAAAATTAAATTTCTAGTTAAACTAGGAATGTGCAATACATCTTTAAGGATTTTGATCCTTTCATCACTAAAAACAAATTTTACCTCCCCTTAGCCTACAATCTTTCGCGTGCTATTATCCTCGAGGAAAAATTCCCCACCATCATAAGCTAAATATGTTGAATACCACCCCAAGTTATGAGGAGTCATGTGGTAGGATGCACCTAAATCTACTAACCAAGAGTCATCATAAGTCATATTAGCAGAAATAATAAAAGCATCAACAACTTCATCATCAGAGGATTTTAATTTTCAATTTAGGAACCATAGAAATTTGAATCTTAGGCATTGGTGTAGGGGAAACATTGAACTTGATGGCCAAGGGATTGTATATTTATAGAGATTTCAAGGATATTGTGAATGGTTGAAAACTTGATAAGGGATTCGAGTAGGAAGATAGTTACTTCAGTAATTTTTTTTTTTTTTATAATTTCAAGTTTTTCAAACTCGATCATTTTGTAATGGACTAGTTTTTAAAATTAAAATGAAAAGGATGCAATCCAAGTTATGTTGAATAAAAAATATTATAAATTAATAGATTGTGGGAGGTGATTTATGTGATTTGTATATGCAATATAGTAATTTAATTTTTTTAGATATTTGTACTATTTTGTATTAATGATTTGTATAATATAGATTAAAAAAATTTGATTTAATGTAACTACATTTTCATAACTAAATCGAAATTAAAATTTATTGTGTTTACAAGAAATCCATTTTTATATTCTTTTCTCTAAACCTTAATCCATTTGTCTTTTCTTTTAGATTTGGTTAGATTAAGATAACATTAAAACAAATACATTGTAATCTATTATTCAAATGATTAGATATTGGGTTTTCAAACAATAATACTCCGAAGAGAAATGCCATGAAGGATTTAAATTAGAGTGGTGTTTATTTTTAGTAAATTTGTACTTTACTATTACAAAAGGATTAGATCTAAGGTTTGCAAATATATTTATTGATGGAAATCAAGTTTGAAATAATAATTAAAGGTAGTAAATATTTGGATCAATCTATTAATGTGATTTGAATTATGAATATTGATCGTTGGTGCAACTAATACTTTATTTCATCGACAATTTTACTGTAAAGCTATGAGATTTCCACAATCCATATTGTATACTAGTTTGTTTTTCTGGATTCGATTGTGTGTATTTTTTTCCCATCATCTAGAAAAATACACACAATCGAATCCAAAATTTTTTTACTGTAGTTTAATTGCATTCCAAAATTTATATACCATGGCACATTTGAAAGGGGACAATAACATAGATCACAATGTCATAACCTAGTAACATAGACCTTTTGGTGAGTTTATCTTCTTTAAGAAGTTAATTTCCTTTTAAGAGAGACAAAGTGATCTTGTGACTTTATTTGAGCTACTAAGCATGTTAAAATATCTAACATCACAACTCTCTAGTAAAAATAACACTTGAAAATTAACAACTCTTTCAAAAAGTAAATCCTTGCTTATCACCAAGAAATACATATAAGATAAGATTATCCATCTATTATATCTTGTGGCAATTAAACTATAATTAAATTTCCAAAAAAACATACATATCATGCTAGATGCAAAATATTGAAAACTTACATCATCGAATTGTTTGTAACTTGGTAAAAAATTCGTAAAATAAAAAATCAAATTTTATATATATATATATATATATATAGTAAATATTGATTTAAAGTTAAATTTATCATACTTGAGAACATACTACACCTAAAAAAAATATACATAAAACTATTTTTTTTTCTTTTTTAATTGAAAAAATGCAAATTACAAATAAAAACTGCAGCAAACAGCTGCAAGAAAGGAAATTGCCAAAGAGAACATATCAACAAGTAGCAGATTTCTCTATCAAAATAGAAAACTTACATCAGTAAACAACAAAAGAAATTGCTACTATCAGCTCCAGCATGACTGTAAACTAAAATTTTACTACCTGCAATATCATCTTAGTACAAAGTTAATAAAACATTGTTGTAAAGAGCTTGAAACAGCTGAAAATGGGCAAGAACCAATCGAAGACAAACAGCCATCAAGTTTGCAAAGATAACTTTAAAACTATGAATTCCATGAATGAAAAACAATATACATAATTAAAATAAAAATCATTCCGTAAAAAAATTGTACATTCTATTGTGAAAGAATGTTGAAAAGTAATCATTAATCAATATGTTGTTTCCATGTTACCTTTTAACATCCAAAATATTCTTACAGATAATTTTTTCCCCTCTTCCAAATTCTTCTCTTAAAGTTTTCTACTAACTATTCAAAGCTCTTTTAGACTTCAAAATGAGATCCATAAGCGTGGGATTCACTTCATCATTGTGCAACCAAGCAAAAAAAAAATATACCAGATCTAATCTGTTCTATTGCGCTGTAATTTATCGATTACTATGTAGTATGTGATATATTTGTACATTTAGATCTACTGCAAATTTTCACTTTACGCTTCAATATATTGACCACATATTTCAATAAACTTAGTTGCCACCCACAACACAAACAGAGGAGGAAATTAACAAAAGTACAATTTCAATCTGACCTTACTACTGCTTACACGTTCCCTTCGCTCCCTAAGTTTTCTTGGGTCAAATTTCTTGCAGCCAAAGTGGGCGGAAGTGGAAGTGGAAGGGGAAGAAGGTGAAGAGCATCATTTTTTTGAGCGGATACCAATTTCTGAAGCGGACATGCATTGCAGATGGGACACCTGGGCTGGCACTCTAGCCACCTCCGAATACAGTCCACGTGGAAATTGTGTTGGCACGGTGGAAGTGCCGCCACAGCATCCTCATCTTGGTATTCACAGAGGCAGATAACGCATTCTTCGTGTTCCTCTTCCTCTTTTTGTTGATGATGTCTGTAAGTGAATACTCCCATTTCCACTGCAGTCATATCAACGCAGGAAGAAGAAGGAGACGGTTGCTGCACTGGCTCTGCTGTCGATGCATCATCACCACCCCGCTTTTGACTTATGACAAACACCCCTCCAACCACAAATACTATATAAGCTAATTGCAAATATGGGAACTGGAAAAAATGCACGTATGAGTAAAGGAATGGATACATCCCAAATCCCACGACCACCCAGAAAAACATTAGCCACATGCGACAGCACCCTAACCTTGTTACCCGCATGATGATGCCCACGATCAGATCCTCTCCACTGCAGCACTAATTCCATATGCATTTAAACATGGCTACTTCATCAACAGGCGCCCTTCACTATCCTTGAAAGTATGTAACATTTAGTGCTCCCTTTAATAGAATCAAGAAAAACAGCGGTTTTCCCAATTACATTCTTGTTTGAGCAACTGGTTTGCCGAGTTGGACAGAGTGGAAGAAGAAGAAGAGGAGGAGGAGCAATGTTGTAAGGCGTTTGGATAAAGCCTGGGATGCGTCGTCTGTCTTTTGGGCTTTGTCCTTTGGGAAGCACACCTTCATTTCCCACGAAGAGAAAGGGTTTTGAAAGTTACAAGTGTGTCGTTCCTTCATGTCTTCCACAATCGCTACGGCATGCTCAATGACTATTTATATAATATAATTAATTTGGAGAAATTAGATTTAGTATGAATTATTTTATTTTTTTCCATGGAAATATGTAGTGTATATAAATGTTGACATCTCTATTTTTATATAGTGAATTACAATGATTTGAGTAAGCATCTACATTCAAGGTGTAGGGAACGCATCTTCTAGAGTTGAGAGTTTGAATCTTGGTGAATGGTTTTTATATCTCATACCATCATCTTGCCCAATCAATTGAGCTACATGTCATTGTTGAATTTTTTAAACAAATCACATGTGTTATCGAAAAAGATTTGTTATGCTTTGCATACACATCCTGACATTTTGTTGGACAAAATGGGGTCCCCTTCTTTTCTTCCTAGTTCTTATTGCTTGTGTTTTTCTTTTTTGTTTTTGGGACTTTGGGCCTTGTAGGGATCTTAGGACTTTGTCCTAAATTTCCATCGAGTCTCACTTTCCTAGTTTTCCCTTCGGTTTTGGCTCTTTTTTTGAGTTTTTCTATGTTCTTTGGATTTCAATTCTTGAAGGAAGGTCCTTCTTCTTGGAGTCCCCATCTTTGTTGTTTTTCATTCATGTGTGTTTCTCCTTGGAATTTTGGAACTCATGGGCCTTCAGGATTTTATTCTTAATGTTTTGCTAGTCCCAATTTCTCACTCTTAGTCTCTTTGGCTTGTGCTTTGGAGCTTCAGGTTTTGGGGAGGAGCACACTGGTTTCATCTACCACTATAATTGGCAGTTTTCATTTGTGAAAAAGACACTATTTAAGCCTAAATTCAAGCTCATTTTAACTTAGCTTGCATTCTAACAGCTCCCAAGTGAACCTTAAGGCGACTAGGCAACACAACTACCCCCCTACTATAGATAGGAGTTTAAAAAGAGGGAAAGGGGAAGATCTATCATGGTTTTGTTCCAAGAAAGATCACTCAAACAAAGTGCCCCTTAGCTTCATACCTAGCGCAACGAAAATAAATAGGCCTCCCCACCCAACCCCACACACGCCTGCTAGCCCTCCTCCAATTATAGTTTGTGGGAGGGGTGGAAGGGAGATTATAGTTGAGGTAGATTAGTTGTTCCCGCTACTATAGTTATAATAGGAGGCCTTTCTTAGTAGTGGGGGAGACAAGGCTTATCTATAGAGAGGAAGGGTCGTTGGAGGGACATAATAAACTTGATCTATTCAGAAGAGTGATAGGTGGTTTGGTGAAACTTTTGGAGAAAGTTAGCTTGGTGTGTAAGAACAACAATGAACTGCAAACGATCAGACATAGATATTATGTTGGGGGGTGGGGATCAAAAATAAACTTGGGTGGGAACTTAGGAGGCCCCATCACTATATCCTTCCACCTAATCAATCTATCCAAGGGGCTTAATTAATTTGTAAATTAATTTGTGAATTAATAAGCCTACTAGAATAAGCTAAAACGAGAACTAAGATTGGGGTAAAGAGCTCTTGAATTCCAAGATGATTTAAGATCAGAATTTTGTAGCACCTATAAACAACAACTCTAAATTGCGTTAGGATAAAAAGATAATCCATTCTACAACATAACTTATTCTCAAAAATAGTTTTGAAAGTCTTCTTGAAAATGACTAAACAACCATAATTTTTTTTATTCCATACTTTTTCAGTAATATATTTTAATATAATTCCACGATCAATTATCAAATTCTTTAATCTAATTATTAGATACCCTTTCACTCTCTTTTCTTTTTCGTCGACCCACTTGCTGATTCTTAAAGTTTTCAATGCAGCAATATCCTTTTTAAACAAACAAACAATGCCATGTCCGTCGATAACAAGGTAGATTAGAAGGGACACTGGAAAAAACAAAATAATTACATCTGTAGTATCTACGCAACCATGAAAACGACAAAAGTCGTCAACGAAATATAGAAATTAAGCGGAAGTCTCAAATGCTGACATTTGGGGCGTCTTGGGTGTCCTGATGCTGCCGGCCACAACATATTCCTCTTTCCTCTTTCCTGTTTTGCAGTTTACTATTATTAGACAAGGATCTATGTGAAACCCCTACTTAGCCAAGGTAAAGCAGAGGATAATTACGGAGCATGCCGTTAATAGCAAGAAGGCGTTGCTGCGCTTCGTCGCCATTGATGTTGTGGCTCATAACTTTATGGATGCTCTTCATATTCGCTTTTCCCCTCTTTCTCTTCAGATACGTATTTAACTTCCGTTCACCATATTTCTACGTCGCCTACGCATCGGTGCTTTTGATCGTCACATACGTGGCCTTCAGCGAAAAGGTGGAGGACGAGCCCCCGCCTCCACCATCGGCGGCGAGGCAGATGGTCGACGTGGACATGCCGCTCTTCAATTACAAAGCGGAGGTGGAAGACGGCAGAGCAGAGCAGTGCTGCGTTATTTGCCTCTCTAATTACGATGAAGCCCAACGGCCGGCGTTGTCGTTGCCTACGTGCCGACATAATTTCCACGTGGAGTGCGTAGGGAAGTGGTTGCGGATCCACGGCAGATGCCCCATCTGCAGCGCCTCTCCATTTCCCACACACGATGCTCAATTTCCTCCACCAGACGTTGTGCGAGTCTCTGTCGCCATGGAAGCACCTAACACAAGGGAATACGGTAATTTAACCCCATAGCTAAACTAAACCTGTTTTTTAATTTTTAATTTTCCTTTTATCCGAATTTATGGGTAGATCCAGAGCTGAAATGTATTCCATACCCACAAAACATTGTAATATAGTTTCTATCTAAACATAATCTAGTTAATGGTAATTTTAGTGTTTGTTTATATCAAAACCTTCTAAATATATATTTAAATTGTTCAAAATTGACCTTCCATTTGAAATAGATTATATTTTTACATTGTCACAATATTTTAAGATACATCATTTTTAAAAATTAAAGAGATAATTAAGTTGTTTTTTTGTTGTACATTTTGTTAGAGTTTATGGAATTGTGTTTTTTAGTTTACACATTGTTAGATGTATCATCACTTCTCAATGAAATTTGAAAGTTTATCATTTGTTTATTATCACAATTTAAATTAATTGGAATAATTTTGTTGTAATATTTGTTTTATTACATAGTTTAAAGATTATTTTCTCTCTTCAATCTTCAACAATCAAACATAAAAAATTCAACAAATCGTATTTAGATCTAACAACTAATTTACATAATATATTAGATTTTAGATATGTGAAAATATATATTTACGATTTTGTCATGGAAGTCTTATCTAAACATTATTAAAAAAAAACTAATTATACAAATTACATCAAGTTGGTTAGATTATTAAGACATATGCCTCCATATGCATCATTTATCGAAATTAGAAAGAATAATAAACACGTCTACTTCTTATGCTATATGCAACTTGATAGTATCACTATCACTTATTTAATGCAATTGACCATTTAATTGTTTTTTATTATTGTAGTCTATTTTTAGAAAACTCATCACATTAAAAACCATTAAATATGATATAAGAATACAAAATGGTATCATTTTCCTTCCCTTCTTCTCATGGCCAGACAATCAATTCAATTTTATTTTGTAAAGAATGTGATTACTGTTAGAGTATTCGGGTATTTACTTGATTAACTAAACAATATTTGTTTAATTATTTAAGTTCCCTTTATCTCTTTTACACTTAAGCTAACTTTAGGTGCATAATAATTAATTCATTTATTAATTATTATGTGCAAGCCTAGGTTTTCCTTTTTAGGGTTTCTTGAACTATTAGAGGTTGGATTCTTTTCCTTTGTATTATTCCATTATCACATTACACATTTTGTGAATATTGAGCTCTCATCTTTTTGAGCATATTTCCTGTGTATTGCTTTTTCTGTTATTTGCTTCCTTGCTTCTCCTTGTAACAGGTTATTCAACTTGCAGAGATCTTTAGGCTCTTGTGGTGTTGTATTTCTCAACTCTCAAAATTACAACATATTTGTTCCTTTAAATATGAGTTGATTATCATTGTTAAAAATTGTAGTTTTTCTAAAGATTTTAAATTTTAAATTTGACTGTACAAAAATCTTTCTTCAATTAGAAGATCAATTCATATAAAATGAAAATTGGAGCATAAATAGAGCTAATAAATAATTATATATAGAAATATGGGAAAAAAATTATTTTCAAACTCAAACGATTCATAAAATGATCATAAGATTCAATATTCATTTACTATAAAATTTTATAGTTGTTATGTCAAACTTATTAATACCATATTGTAGTTTGGAATTTCAACTCATGAATTAACTTGATTAAAAAATTTCAAAACATTTTAGACTAAATATTTTTATCCATATACATTCCATGAAACCACATTTATTTAAGATATTTAATATCATTCTATTCATATCCCACAAACATGACATTACATGAATCCAGCATATTTTTTATAATTATATTAAATAATTCACATGCTTTTTGTATTCTCTCACACTTCACATACATTTCTACTTATATCCATGTCCTCTTCCCCAAGATACCAACAAATGGTAGATTGATAAAAATATGTATAGGCTTTTTAGCCAAGAATTGCATATTCATAATTTTGTTTCTTTTATCTAGTTTGGCTATATACATTATTACTTCTTTTTACCTTGAAATGAATAATATAAATGCTTCGGCATTTCATTTATTTGATCTATGTTGAATTTCACTATTATTTCTATATAGGGAAATCATACTTCCATGCAAAGGGTTTGTATTTGAATTCCATTCTATTTTTTTCTTGTATACAAAAATATATTCTTGATCTTTTTTTGTTTCAATATTAGATTTATTAAAAAATTATGTTCTAATACTTCTAAAATGATTAATTGTATTTTTATACAAATGCAAGGTAATGATCAAATTATGTATTTAAGTACTTTGTATTGCACAAAGGTGTCTCAATGAAAGCATTTAAAGTAGTCATGTAATTCAATAGAGTAAAATTAAATTTATTATTCTTTGTATTGATGCAAGTATTAAAACATCATGTACTCATCCTCATAGTGTTTTATAGTGTTTTATGGGGGTAATATTCCTCCTAAAAAATGTAGACAAAAAATATCAATGTCTATATTGGATCATGTTCCCTTTAAATATTTTCCCTAAACATTAATATATTATAAGATTATCTTATGATATTTAATTTTTTACATCATATAGTGCTATAAATGATGCGATAACCATTCAGTCAAAGTTTGTTCAATATACGATATTTTTCAAGTTCTCAAAATTAAAAAAGTTATTAATATGGTGGAAAAGAGATCCTAAGATAAACAATTCAACTAAATATCTCAATTACATCACATAAAATTGCAGGAAAATGACAAGCCTAACTATTGTTCTCAAAGGAGAGATAGCTGTTGGGATTGTTGTTCCCTTTTTATTTTGTGGAAGATGATTAAGATATTGAAGTGTGTGTGTGTGATCTAGCTTGATTATGGTAAAATGATTAAGTTTCATAGTATTTGAAAAATAGGTAATGGAAAGAATAAATAGTAACCAAAGCTGGCATAGAGGAACATAAATTTGAAATTTGAAGCCGATTGTGCAAGACAAAAGTGTTGGGTACCGCAATTTGGGGATGAAAAAGGTTTTAGAAGATGATTGGATATGTGAACAGGAGGCTTTTCATCCATTCAAAATCTACTAGTTTTTTTCACCATTTGTTTCACTCATTTGTAAATTTCTCATTATTAGATCTAGAATAAGTGAACACACAAAAAATGGGGAAAAGAGTTGTACCATTTGGAGACTTTATTGATTCAAACTTCATCTTACTTTTTCCACTTCTACAATGCCTAATAGTGAGATATGATTTAATGCCTTCACAAGGAGATAAGCTAAATAGACAATGAAATGCTAGATTGATATGAAATTACCTTAAGTATGAAACCCTCTCATGCAAATATCACACAAGGCTTGATATGAAGTCATATAACATGCTAGTGTATGATTTTTGAGAAAGGTTCTCTATAGTGAAATATCATTTTCATTTGCAAGGGTTGATATTTTCTAGAGAGATAAGCATTTTAAAGAGAAACTATATTAAATTTTGTAATTTTCTTTCTAAAACATAATAAAGCCTACAATTCTATTTCAATATGTATGATGTACCAAATTTTTGTTGTAATAGTGATATGTATATATGATTATAAATTCAATTGCCTCCTTTGCTACATTGCATGTTCTTTGAGAGAAATAAATTTTCAAAGAAGGCAAAAATTCTCTACTTGTAAATTTGTTATAGGAGTTATTGACTTGATTAGTTCATCCTCAAGGAGGGTAAAAATCCTTTTTTAAATAATGATTAGAGTAAGCAATGTTTTTGGAGGATTAGTGAGTATAATCTTATTTTGTAAGTCAATAATGAGGTTTTTAATATTATTGTAACACAATAATAAACTATTATTAAACTTCAAAGATGAAATGCTATTATAATATCATATTAGTATAGGTTTTAAAACTAATTAGATCCCAAATAGTAGGTACCAATATTGTCCATTATCTCTACTCATTCATATTATAAAAAATGAAAAGTTACACTTCAATGTAATACATTGGTTTAGATATTTTTATTATGTTCAATTACTACCAATTAAAGGTACAAGGGAGTTAATGTTAATAAATTATCTTTAAACTCTTGGTGTATTTGCATGGATCATATTTTTTCCTCATTAACTATGAACCCTTTATTCAATAGATATCCAATATTTTCTAGGTTCACACAACTAGATTTTTTAGAGCATAAATTATAGGCTAAATTCATATATCTCTCTATTTTTGGCTCATCATTTTAGTTTTTTTAAATAGAGATTCAAAGTCTCTTATAAATAATTAATGATACTTTGGAAGAATCAATAGTAGATTAGTAGGTCATTTTGGAATTGATAAGACAATGACATTGGTATGCAAACACTATTTTGGTAACAAATGTATAATATGGTAAAAGGTATGTGCAAAAGAGCATAAATTATCAAGTTGCTAAGGGAAGTAATCAAAATAGTGGATCATATAAGACAATACTAGTTCCAATTAAACCTTGGAGCATATTATGATGAATTCTATGTTAAGATTGCTAAGAACATAGAGGGGTCATGCTTTTATTTTTGTATTTGGTGGTATATTTTTCAAGATAACACATTTTGTTATTTTATAAGAAAACTAATGATATGATACACAACTAATTTATTCTTCAAATAAATTGTAAGTTTTTAAGGTTATGTAAGAATATTATATCAAACAATAATATGAAATTTATTGGTCATTTTAGTATGCTATTAAAGAATAAATAAGTATTGACTTGAAACTAGTTTAGCATATCATCTAAAAACAATATAATATTAAAGGTCATGGATATGAGATTGGAAAGCTTTTTAAGACGTTTATCAAGAGCAAAGACAAAAAATTATAATTTCATCTAAGTATAAACAAATTTTCTTACAATAATTTGATGAATAGAAGTATAGGTAAAACATTATTTAAGAGTATATGGATAAAATCTAAAAAATGTTTCAAATTTAAGAGATCTTGGTACAAATCATTAAAAGATTTCTATAACTAAATATTATCTAAAGTATATGAATATTTGTATTAAGAAGTAAGCATTCAATTAGAGAAGATGAATTGCAAGTATAAAGAACACATTGACCAAAAAAAGACATAAAAATATAAGATAAGAGATGAAGTAATAATTTATTTGAAAAAAGATTAATTTCTTTAAAAAACATTTTATAAGCTAAAAATAAAAAAAGTTGATCTTTTTATGAACACATTTTATTTAAGAAATACTTATAAACATTGAAATTATTTAAACATCTTGATATATTATCAGTTTTTAACATTATTGGTCTGTATGAATACTATGGAAGAGAAAAAGAAATCGCTTAAACCAAGAATATTCGGTGAAGTGCAAGAATATACTGGTTGATGATTCCATATAAATGTCCAGATCCAAGGTTGACTAGTTTGGTTTATGAATATACTGGTTGATGATTCCATATAAATGTCCAGATCCAAGGTTGACTAGTTTGGTTTATCTTTAGCTCAAACCCTGGAATGAAAGTGAGGGCTCTCTTTTCAATTAATAACGTCAAATTCAAGCATTGCTAATGACGATGCTTCTACCTTCTCAGTATGGTTACCACGATTTTGGTCAGTGTCTTTGTTCCTTTTATTAAACCGTTAACAATCAACGAGCCAAGGCGAAATATCTCATCATGCATTGAATCATTTATAACATCGATAAACAATTTTCATTTTTTTTTAACTGGACACGATAAACAAAAACTTTATTCAATACCGGTAACTATATTAAAAAGTTTTGCGGGTACGAAATAAATTTGAGCTCCGAATCTACCCATAATTCGGGATATTAAATTAAAAACAGGTTTACTTTTACTATGGGGTTAAATTACCGTATTGCCTTGTGTTGGGTGCGTCAATGGCGACGGAGACCCTCACAACGTCTGGTGGAGGAGTTGGAGAAGCGTGTGTGGGAAATGGAGAGGCGCTGCAGATGGGACATCTTCCGTGGCTCTGCAACCACCTCTCTACGCACTCCACGTGGAAATTGTGTCGACACGCTGGCAGCGACAACGCCGGCCGTTGGGCTTCGTCGTAATTAGTGAGGCAAATAATGCACTGCTCTGCGCTTCCATCTTCCACCTCCGCTGTAAATCGCGTGTAATTGAATACCGGCATGTCCACGTCCACCGTCTGCCTCGCCGCCGACACAAACTGCTGCGCTGGCGGGGGCTCGGCCTCCACCTTTTCGGTAAAGACCGCGTATGTGACCACTAAAATTACGGATACGTATGCGAGGTAGAGATAGGGTTTATGGAAGTGAAATACGACTTTGAAGAGAAAGAGGGGAAAAGCAAATATGAAGAGCACCCATGATATTATGAACCACATCATCCATGGCAACGAAGCGCGGCACCGCCTCCTTCCAATTAACGGCATGCTCCGTAATTATGACTAAGTAGGAGTTTGACGTAAAACCCTGTCTAACAATAACAATAGTAGCATTCAGAACGGGAAAAAATAATATGTTGGGTCCAACGCCCCAAATGTCGACAATCAAGACTTCTGCTAAATTTCGGCCTTATGTCTTTTTCAAGGCTTCCTCTATTCCCGGGTCCACTGAGATGTACGTAATTACTCTTATTTCTTTATCTTCTGTAGCTAGTTGTTCATGGACACGACATTCAAAACTTGACATATGTTCCATACAATAAGATGCTAATCCGGCCAGTCATATTCATACCGATTCCTAGGGAGGACTAAATTTGACAGTTGACTCTACATGTCAAGCAATCTTTATGTGATATTTTGTTTAAAATATATATTTTAAACTCATCCTTTATGACGTTGAGCGTCTTGCAGTCAGCAAGACTTGATTTCTGGTGGACTCATTAAGAACCATCCAACTTCACCAATAGACCAAGGGCCTAGTAACTCAGTACAATATTTTTAGCATTATTAATTTTTAAAAATGGGAGTTGTTTTATTTAGTTGAAAAATTAATCTATTTTTTGATGTCAATTTGAACTAATGATGGACCCATACACTAGTCAAATTTATACCTCCATATACAAAATTATCACAGAATAGTTATAAAACATAATCAAGTTTTGAACTTCTTCACTTAAACTTCCACAAATTTGACCAACTCACCTATACATCATGATTGGACATTCACCACCAATATTATTAAATCATTGTAAAAATAAATAGCCTTATACATAGTAAAAACTATACATCAACTAATCAATTTTACTCCTTTTCACACTCAATCATCCTTTCCTTCAAAGGAAAACTATTAACAACTTTCAAGAAATGGAGCGGGTCATTCCAAATAGCTATGGTAGCAATTGATTGAATATAGCAATTGATGGATAATTAGGAAATTAGATCTTCCAAAAAAAAATCTCCCACATTCACCTCTATATATTTTATGTTTCTAATGATTGATAGATCACTCAAAGTGGGTACAAAAGCAAGATAAAACATCCTCTTGGAATACACAACAATCAAAGAATTATTTTCCAACAGAGTTAAAGTAGCCCTGTTAAAAAGTTGAAGCTTTTAGAGGAACTTTCATCATTTGATACTCTAACATATCATAGCTTCCACATGTAGCCAAATGATTGTCATGCCCTAACTCCACAATAGCACTATACTTTAGAATCATGTGAAGTTGTTAATTTTTAGCAAGTCAATAGTCTTGAAACCTTTGTGATGGTTGTGCAACTACCCACTACTAAAAAACAACGTTTTAATGGTGAAAATGCAAAGACAACTAAAAAGGAAGCACAGGAAATGGAAATCACTTTAGTTATCATTCTCTTGTCTCCATCTCCCTAACCGCTAGCCAAAGGTTAATGTTGATATTGCAACATTTTTCATAGGTGCAGATACAATTGACGCTTTGATACCATATTGATATAGTAGAGCATACACAAAATTGTAATTTTAAACCATAATTACACAAAATATAAGATGTATTGATATTTTTGGATGCTATATCATTATATTACAAGATGGATTTTAAAATCTTATTTTTCTTGTGAAAAAAATTCTACGGGAATGCAACACCTAAAAATTAATAGCCCAGGTAACTCTCGACAACTCTACTTCTTGTGGTTGCTCCCCACCGTATTGCCATAGTTCTTTAGCTTGACTTTCTTAGACTGCTTGGTCCTAGGCTCCTCACCACCACTCTGGTGGTGGGACTGGTTCTACTTGGCGACACTCTGCCTCTCCCCCATGTGGAGGCTATTACAAGCTAGGGTTGTTGTTGCACCAATCGACCTATCAATGCTCAATACAACCACTAGACATAGAATCCACAAGAGGCTGTTAAACCATGTCGCGAGTCCCCGTGAGGGATGTTGGCCCACTACCAACAATCTCCCTCCTAGTGTCACTTGCCATGGCCTACATGATTTGAACCTATGACCAAGCTCTGATACCAATTGTTACAAGCTAGGGTTGTCGTTGCACCAATCAACTTGTCAATGCCCAATACAACCACTAGACTTATAGAATCCACAGGAGGCTGTTAAACCATGTCACAAATCCCTGCGAGGGACGTTAGCCCACTGCCAATAGAGGCTTTGCCTTTGGTTGGGGTACTAGAGGGGTGGGGTCATATTTTGGTGGTGCTAGTGGGTGATTGACTTTTGGTGGTGGTCGTGGCTAGCTTGATTCTTCATTTGGGTTTTCCTACTTTTTATTTGGTTATTTCATTTGTTCATGTTGATCAGATAAAGAGGAAGGAGAAGCTACTGCTACCAAGGAGTGGTCTCTTCTTGATGTCACTCTAAGCCCTATTGATGTATGGGGTAAACTAGATGAATAAAGTCTTGCTCTTCTGCCTTCCAAGATTTCTCTCACCACGTACAAAGTTATTTGTTTAAGGTTATTTACTAAATTGGCTTTGCCCTTTTGCCTATTATTTTGTTTATCTAGTTCTCTTCTTTTTGGGCTTGGCCTGGCTGACTTTGTTCTAAACTTTCAAGTCTTTGCTTGTTTGACTTTTAGCGGTGACCTTGTGTCCCTCTATATATTTTTTAATATATTTATTATATTTTAAATTAATAAAAACAAACACATATATTCATGTAGACCAAAAAATGGAGGACAAAATAGAAGATTTCAAGCAATATAATGATTCTATTTTTTTTTTAAATATTGTAATAGTTGACTTTATTTGTGAGTAAGGTTCCATACAATGAAATTGCATTTTCATTTACAAGGTTCAGATTTTCTAGAGAGATAATCATTGTAAAGAGAAACTCTATTAAATATTGTAATTTTAAAATTTCAATCCAATATGCATGTATGATGTATCGAATTTTCTCTACAATAGTGATATGTATATATGATTGTAAATTTTATTGCCTCCTATACTATATTGTATGTTATTTGACAGCAAAAAGTTTTCAAGGAAGCCAAACAATCTCTCCTTTCCCATTTTTCATAGGAGTAACTGATTTGATTAATTCATCTTCAAGGAGGGTAATAATCCTTTTAAAATATCTAGTGCTTTTCACTCACCTAGGTTTTGTAGAGTCTAAAGTGTAGGAGAGATTCACATATATCTATTTTGTTTTCCCATGATTTTAGTTGTTTTAACAATAGATATTCTCAACCCTTGTTGGAGAACAAATAGATGGATTAGTAGTTCATTTTGGAATTGATAAGACAATGATATTGGTAAGTGAACATTATTTTGGTAACAACTGTATAAGATATTGTGGAAATATCTTAGCATTGAATGTATAAGATGTTAGAAGGTATGTGCAAAAGCACATAATTTATCAAGTTACTAAGGGAATTGTTAAAACAATGGATTATATAAGATATTACTAGTTTTAAAAGAACATTGAGAGGATATTGTGATGAATTCTATATTAAGATTGATGAGTATATAGATGGTGCATGCTTTTTTCTTTTTGTATTTGGTGGTCTAATATTTGGAAGTTAAAAATTATCTCAAAGGCGTGTTTCTTTTTGTGGATGGTTTGTCATGTTAAAATCCTTACTATTGACAACCTTGAAAGGAATGGTTTTTAGTTAGTTAATAGATTTGTTCTATGTGAGGAGGAAAAGAGTACAAACTGTATGCGGGAAAAGCGGGTCGATAGAACTCAATATGTGAAAAATAGAGCTAAAAGACTTGTCCACACACACACACAAAACTTCTTGGTGCAAGCTATGGAGTAATAACGTATTACTCAGTTTCCCAAGGTGGGTCCCATGGTTCTCTATCTTACAATGTCCCTCAAACCAATTTTTTTGCTCTCAGATCACTGAGCAAAATGGTTTAGGGATGGCAAATGCAAGAATGAGGGATGCTTTGATAGATTTTAATATGAGATGCATCCTAAGGTATGCATGATTCTAGAAATGCAATAAACTAGATTATAAGATGACAAGGTTAGTATGAACACTATTCTAAAATGATATATTTAGTCTATGATTGAGCTAAATGATAAAGAAAGTATTCTAAACATGCATATTTAGACTAATTTCTGATTTCAAAGAGGCTAAAATGATGAGCATAAAAATGATATATGAAAGCTTGAATGTATTTGAGCATAAGTGTGATACTACAAATTTGAAGGATGATTTAAAATGGAGGAATGAGAGCTCTATTTATAGCAAAAACAGGGCAATGGATGGTCAGGATTGAAAGATTCAATCAAGGGTTGAGTTTGAAAGTTGGGGATCCATGTTTACAATTTGCACCAATGAAATGGTGACAAGTGTCAACATAGGGTTGGGTTGAGAGAAGGGGTTGGAGGCATTAAATGCCTGAGAAGACCTTATGGTTATCTAGAGGGTAAGGGTCAAGCCTAAATTAGGCTTACCCATTGGATTAAGAGTTAATCCAAGGATAAACCTTTGTGCAAATGTTTAAGAGATAATCATGGTCAAAGCATTAAAGTCCTGATGAGACCCTTGGGTTGGATGAAGGTTGAGTTAAAAGAAATAATTTAACCATGTAAGAGGGTTTGCGTTAACCATTAATGGTTTTTGAAGACTTTAGGGAATTAAGTGGTTGAAGACTTGAAGCCTTTAATGGTTATCAAAGACTTTGAGGTTTTTGTGGTTGAAGGTTTGAAGCCTTTAATGGTTATCAAAGACTTTAAGGTTTTTGAGAAGTGACCTCCCTTTGTTTAGGGATGTGACAAAGTTTAAAAGATGGGTTAGGCTAATTAGAAGCGATTAGAAGAGTCTAGAAGAATTTAGGAAGGGGTTTAGGAAGGCAAGTGGGAGATGTAGGATTTTGCAAGTGGATGGAGGGATAATAGGATTTAATTGAATTAAATGATTTATTCAATTTGGTTGCAATTAAATAAATTAGATTTATTTAATTTAGGATAACTATTTAGTTAAATTTGAATTTAATTAAAAGTGGATAGGGGGGATTTAATTGAATAAAAGGATTTATTCATTAAATGGGTATAGTGAATTTAATTGAGTAATTTTCTTAATTAAATAGAGGAATGTGGATAATTTTTTTAAATTGGATTTAATTAAATAGAGAAATGAACATAAAATATTCATTTAGGAATATGGTCATTTTTATACGTCTACATTTTGCCCCTCTTTGAAGTGACGTGTGTGCACATGTTATTTCAAAGAAAATGATGCTTTATCATGATTTATGATCAAATGCAATTTTTGTGTCGCTCTTTTGATTTACCAGTCGTGCCCTTGATTTGATTTGATGCGTGATGCCCCAGGTTCGATATTTTGATGGTGATGCCCCCTCGGGAGATGAATCAATTTTTTGAAAATTTTTGATTTGATTTGATGAGTTGCTTGGATGCGTAGGATTTCGTCGATGTAAAATGTGTGTAAATTGATTCATCTCCTAATAATGTACAGCGTGTAAGGTATAGGGGAGACCGCGACCATGTTACAAGTCCGTTTGGCTAACCCTAATTTCATTTTCCTCCTATAAAATGGGAAAAGAGCTTTGATTTGATTCATTTGTGCCTTGTTGACTTTGGAGAAAGAGAATTTGGTCTGCAAAGAAAATGCCTATTCCGTATTCCAGACACCGTTTCGAGCGCGTTCGGAGGTACCGGAGACCTGCCGCGTATGGACCACCAGTAAGTCAACGCTTTTGACCTACTTTTGATTTCGGATTTGGTTGTTTTTAGTCGTTTTTTGATTTTTAAAACTCGGGTCTAGCGTTTTAGCTCGTCTAAGGCATAGATTAGCGCATACGAAGTTTTAAGTAGCGCATCAAGTTTATTTTAGGGGGTGCGTCCGAAATAAAATAGGGTAGCGCATAGGAAATTTAGGTTAGCGTGTAGACGCAGAATAGCGCATGGCGATAGTCAGGTAGCGCGTAGGGTCAGCAGGGTAGCGCGTAGGGTAGACCTAGTGCATAGGGGTCACAGGGGTTCGCATGGGTAAGGGGGTTTAGCGCGTAGTGCTAACCTAGTGCATAGGGTCAAACAGGTAGCGCCTGGGAGGTATAGATTAGCACGTAGAGTTAGTCTAGCGCATAGGGTAGGTTAGGTGGCGCATGGGGGGAAAGTTTTAGCGCATAGGGTAAATAGATTAGCACGTAGGAAAAACAGCCTAGCGCGTGGGGGAAGTTTAGCGCAGCGGGAGTCTGTTTTAGCGCATCTGGAAAATTTATGCAAGATGAGCCGATTTGTAAATTTGTTTGGTTTGTCTGTCATGATTTTATGGATTTGTCCAATATGAGTGTCGATATAACTTGGTTTGATGTGTGATTTTTCAGGTTATGTATAGATATAAATGTGGTGTTTTGATCAAAATATGATGTGTTTGTGTACCGTTGTTTCAAGTTCAATGTGTGAACCCTGAGTTGTGTTACAAGCTGTTATGGGTTGGAAACTTGATTTCTGTTACAAGCTGATATGGGTGGGAAACTTGAGTTGTTTTACAAGTTTATGTGATTGTGGAGACTTGAGTTGTGTTACAAGTTTTGATATGGTTTTTGATAACTTGAGTTGTGTTACAAGTTGATATGAAATGATAGGATTTTGAACTTGATGTAGATGAGCAAATTATTTCATATTGTTGATGTAAGTTTGATTTTAATATCTTTGTTTTGATGTGGAAACTGATATTGGATTTTTTTTGCTTGTTGACAAGAGCGATTGGGTGTGGTTTAGTCACGAGAGAGATTTCCCAGACCGTGGACATTGATACCGCGATTGTCTCAGGCCGATCTTGATATTATTGAGAGATGTGGGTTGACCTCCCTCTTGGATATGCCTCGGTTCACTATGAACCGAGGGCTACTGACAGCATTGGCGGAGAGGTGGCATAGCGACACGAACACCTTCCATTTTTCCACTGGAGAGATGACAGTCACTCCAGAGGACTGTTACAGGATTCTATGGATTCCCGTAGTAGG